>NC_034184.2:9721175-9978675 GCF_002021735.2 Oncorhynchus kisutch
GATCACTGATGTCATATTTTACCTTGTATTTTTCAGAGTTATTTTGAACGCGGCATAAGACGCAAAGTCAAAGATGACTGCGCCCATTCCCCAGAAAATATTAACTTAGTTTGGCCACTTTTCAACACATTTCAACAAAATCTGCATCTACTTTTTACAGTGTATACAAGAACCGGAGCACATGACTTGACAAGATGTTTACAATTTTTGAAAGGAAATACAATGTTATAATTTCACAGATCGTCACCCAAATACAAGCCTACTGCCTAACCGTAGCGCGTACAGGGTTGCCAGAAATGGTTTTCAGGTACATGGGAGGTGGGAATGAGGGAAGGTATCATGGGGAGATATGATGAAGGAAATATTACTATGATGGGGGATTTATCAATAAATGGGGGGAAAACACAGGAGAAGTTTATAAAAATAAACCCCCTGGAAAATGGACTCCTCTGCTCCATTTCTGAAATAAAACAGAAAAAGAAAAGTATGTCATCAAGCTTAGTTATTCCTTTTATTGTAATGCATTCTCACAATAATGTTTTATCATTTGGACAGTTGGACAAATGGTTGTTGCATAGGGAAAAGGCACTACAGAGGGTAGTCGCTTTGGATAAAAGCTTCTGCTAAATGTAATATTTTGCTGGCTGGAGAACCAGGCATGTCTGTGTGTAATCTCCCAGTCATGATATCAAAGCAAGGTGTGTATGTGTGGACAGATGGCTCTGAGAAGTATCCTATAGCTGCCTCACTGTCTTTGGTGGTTCTTCCATTGGGTGCCTGTCAGCCAGGAGTTCCCAGGCGGGGCGGAGAAGCAGACAGGTGGTACAGTGGCGCTCGAGCAGCCTAAGGTGTTAATATAATCTCCCATGTATCAGTGAGTTGGCAGACTCCATAATCACTCGCTTGGAGGATAATATGGGGGGAACGGAGTGAGGGAGGGAGCCAGAGAGGGGGAGGAAGGGGGAGGGAGGAGTATGACTGCATGAGACTCATCTCTCCTTGTTTGCTTCCTTCTCTCCATCCCTCTTTCTTCACGATTCATTATTTTTCATCTGCTAACGCACTGCCAGACGGACAGTCATTTATTCGCCCCCAGGCCTCGGCTGATACCCGCGACACACACACACACACACCACCTGAGATGGGCTGAGCAGTGCTGTGCCAGGACAATGTGGTGATGTGTGATGAATGTACAGCCATGGCTCTGAATATCATATATTAAACATTGTTTACGTCCCAAATGTCACCCTATTCCCTATGTAGTGCACTACCTCTGACCAGAGCACTATTTGGGATACAAACATTGTCACCCATGACATCAGCATTTCTTGTTAATTATTTTTTCCCCATGCCTCCCTCCCCTGCCTGTCTTACTCACTCCCTCACTCCCTCTCTCATTCTTTCTGTATATCACCCACATGCCTTTTCTTATCTCCCCTTCAGCCTCTTGTTCTCTCTCTCTGCAATCCTCCCTACATTTCTTTAAGAGTCTCATTTGATGTCGTTGTTGTCCTGGTTCCACAGGTGTCAAAGTAGTCTCCATGCTATTGAGAAGTATGGATGTCCTGATAACGTGCAATGTGTTCCTAATGGTGCCCTACTCCCTATACTTTAAGTACACTACTCTTAATCAGGGCCCATAAGCCTGTGGTCTAAAGTGGTGCACCACATAGGGAATAGGGCACCATTTAGGTCACACACAACTTTTAGCCTGTGAGTTAACAAGCCCCTTGTGAATAACTCTCAAAGTCCTCTGTCCACACCTAATACAAGGTCCTTTCCCTCAGTCATGTTATGCACATTTGAAAATCATGTAACCATGAGTTTCCTTATTTAAATGTGTATTTCAATCTACATACTGTACAGTACAATCTGGAAGAGTTAGCGTAATTTTGTGTTCAGAATTGTTTCAGGCGTTATCAGAAACAGCACAAGAAAATCTGAATAAAACCTGGCCAACAAATAGTCATACTAATTGAATTTGATGACATAATCCCATTTAATTTTAGTTGTGAATTGAGGTAATAGCGTTGTCTTCCGACAGATGTCGTCATTCTAACACGACCGCGTTGCCATTAACTACTACACGTGAACTAACTGATGAAAGATGATGGCCATGGTAATTTAATCTACAACCTTTGAACTCCAAGCTCACTGTTCAAGATTGAAGGTCATCCCTGACGGAACCTCCTGCGTCGTAGTTCTAGGACCAATCAGCTGAGTGCTTTCTGTTCTATACACCAACCCCTTCACTGCCAAAGTCAATCACATGAAAAGCATTTTAAACCCATTATTCACAGTAATGGGATTGTTTAACACTGCTTTCGTTGGTTTGTTTTATTGTTTTCCACCCACCAGGTGGTGGTGGGAGGCATAGATTTCTTCTCTAGCCTGTGTGTTAAATATTAAATGGCCAATAAAGTCAGCTGAACTTCTTTGTGGTCTGAACTTTCATAAGAACATTTTCAATTGAAGCCGTTATTCTGTTTTTTATATGATTGCAGTTCCTCAGAGAAACAGAAAGGGCTGATACAATTCATTTCCAGATGGTGTTGTGATAGGATACTAGCATCCAGCCACAGCATGTGTGAACAGAACAATGGTATAAAAGCATAGAATCAGATACAGGGTTCAGTGGAGTTCAAACACACACACACACTCACACGAGTAGAAAGGTAACACTGCAGCCATCCCTTCACCAATTAAATGAACTGCTGTAACACTGCAGCCATCCCTTCATCAAATAAATGAACTGCTGTAACACTGCAGCCATCCCTTCATCAAATAAATGAACTGCTGTAACACTGCAGTCATCCCTTCACCAATTAAATGAACTGCTGTAAAACTGCAACCATCCCTTCACCAATTAAATGAACTGCTGTAAAACTGCAGCCATCCCTTCACCAATTAAATGAACTGCTGTAAAACTGCAGCCATCCCTTCACCAATTAAATGAACTGCTGTAACACTGCAGCCATCCCTTCACCAAATAAATGAACTGCTGTAACACTGCAGCCACCCCTTCACCAATTAAATGAACTGCTGTAACAATGCAGCCATCCCTTCATCAATTCAATTAACTAATGTAACACTGCAGCCACCCCTTCACCAATTAAATTAACTGCTGTAACACTGCAGCCATCCCTTTACCAATAAAATTAACTAATGTAACACTGCAGTCATCCCTTCATCAATTAAATTAACTGCTGTAGCACTGCAGCCATCCCTTTACCAATTAAATTAACTGCTGTAGCACTGCAGCCATCCCTTTACCAATTAAATTAACTAATGTAACACTGCAGCCATCCCTTCACCAATTAAATGAACTGCTATAACACTGCAGCCATCCCTTCATCAATTACATGAACTAATGTAACACTGCAGCCATCCCTTCATCAATTAAATTAACTACTGTAACCATCCCTTTACCAATTAAATGAACTGCTGTAACACTGCAGCCATCCCTTCATCAATTAAATTAACTACTGTAACACTGCAACCATCCCTTTATCAATTAAATGAACAGCTGTAAGATGGCAACCATCCCTTTACCAATTAAATGAACTGCTGTAACACTGCAACCACCCCTTTACCAATTAAATTAACTAATGTAACACTGCAACCATCCCTTTACCAATTAAATGAACTGCTGTAACACTGCAACCACCCCTTTACCAATTAAATTAACTAATGTAACACTGCAGCCATCCCTTTACCAATTAAATGAACTGCTGTAACACTGCAGCTATCCCTTCATAAAATAAAATAACTGATGTAACACTGCAGCCATCCCTTCACCAATTAAATTAACTAATGTAACACTGCAACCAACCCTTCATCAATTAAATGAACTGCTGTAAAACTGCAACCATCCCTTCACCAATTAAATGATCTGCTGTAAGACTGCAACCATCCCTTCACCAATTAAATGATCTGCTGTAAGACTGCAACCATCCCTTCACCAATTAAATGAACTGCTGTAAGACTGCAACCATCCCTTTACCAATTAAATGAACTGCTGTAACACTGCAACCACCCCTTTACCAATTAAATTAACTCATGTAACACTGCAGCCATCCCTTTACCAATTAAATTAACTGCTGTAACACTGCAGGCATCCCTTCATCAATTAAATTAACTGCTGTAACACTGCAGGCATCCCTTCATCAATTAAATGAACTGCTGTAACACTGCAGCCATCCCTTTACCAATTAAATTAACTGCTGTAACACTGCAGGCATCCCTTCATCAATTAAATGAACTGCTGTAACACTGCAACCATCCCTTTACCAATTAAATTAACTAATGTAACACAGCAGCCATCCCTTTACCAATTAAATTAACTGCTGTAACACTGCAGCTATCCCTTCATCAATTAAAATAACTGATGTAACACTGCAGCCATCCCTTCACTAATTAAATTAACTAATGTAACACTGCAACCATCCCTTCACCAATTAAATGAACTGCTGTAACACTGCAGCCATCCCTTCACCAATTAAATTAACTAATGTAACACTGCAACCATCCCTTCACCAATTAAATGAACTGCTGTAAGACTGCAACCATCCCTTCACCAATTAAATGAACTGCTGTAAGACTGCAACCATCCCTTCACCAATTAAATTAACTAATGTAACACTGCAGACATCCCTTCACCAATTAAATGGACTGCTGTAACAATATAGCCACACCTTTACCAATTAAATGAACAGTTGAATGTAAAGTGGATGGCAGTGGTAGTTTCAAAATGCTGTGATGCTCGGCTCACCTTGCTGTTTATTATATTGAGTCAGGAGAAAACGTGACTGCTGCTAAAACAGGCATGATATCAGACGGGAGGAACATTTTCATAGCTGTTGTTTTTGTTTTTTATCTTTTTGCCGTTGACACGTGATGTTTTGTCAAATGCAACCCCATATGATTACAGTTTTTCTCAGTCGCTTTGGTGCATTTTTCACATCATCCCTAACATGTGCAAAACAATAAGTGCATTTCTCAGAACAATTTGTACAAACTGCAATATACAATAGATATGTTTCTAAAGCTAGTCAGTCACTAAAAATCCTTAGTACATCTCTCAAAAGTAAATATTCATGCCAATGATCATGTCAGTGTCATCATAATGATAAGTCATTGAGTCATTGTTCACGAACAAGGTCGTCAAAATGTTTAGGCATGTTGTCAATGTAACTGTGTACTTTGACAGTATTACCTGATGTAAACTTAGGTTACAGTTTGGATGACAGTTACTGAATTGAAAATGCACAAGGCTGCACTTCTATGGCATATATCAATTTCAACAGTACTATTTACATATTACTGTATGTGGGTTATTGATTGAAAGAGACGGGACAACCCAATGGGCACAAAGGGAAAAAACTAAATTAGAAAGAAACACAGGAAACCACCCCTAAGGCACTACTTTGCCCGCAGCACTGTTGTGCTGTCTCTACACATCCAGACATTCCTGTCTGTCGTCCCACATATTCTCATCCACATCACACCGGATATTTTCCCTTCCAATGCAACGTGCAAAGAATCTTTTGGAATGCCTTATCCATCCTCTGCAGGCGTCTACTGTGATGTCCTCACATGCTGCATCCATTGCAGCCAGCAGGGTCATCTGTGTGTGTGGCTGACGATCGTACACCTTCCACCTCCATACTGAAAATAACTCCTCAATTGGGTTAAGGAATGGTGAATAAGGTGGGAGGAATTCTATGAGCATCCTCCGGTGGGTCACAAACCATTGCCTTATGATGTTTGATCGATGGAAACTCACATTATCACAAATGACCACATACTTTGGCAAATCCTCTCTAAACAGACCCCTCTCATCATCAGGGATGAGAACCCTGTAGAGAGTCTCTAAAAAGTTGAGTAGATGCTGGGTGTTGGATGGCCCTATAAGGGGGATATGGGTTAGGACACCATGCTCCGAAATAGCAGCACACATGGTGATATTTCCTCCCCGTTGGCCTGGCAAATCCACAGTAGCTCTGTGACCGATGATATTCCGACCCCGCCTTCTGCATTTGGTCATGTTGAAGCCAGCCTCGTCCACGTATACAAAGTTGTGAGAGGGTTCACTTGATTCCAACTCCATTATACGCTACATCCCAGAACACACAGTTGAATTTGTTTTGGTAAGGAAGAGTGACATAAAATGTACATATATTGCATGTTCCTTCCACAACAATGGAAATGTGAGCAGTTTATGCTTACTGTACTAATGTATCACTATAAAATGTATATCTATGTAAAGTAGTTACATAGATATATGTTTTACTTGTACATACTGGTACTGTAGCTCCTTAACTCTGTCCTCATTCCTTTGGAATGGTACACGGTACAGCTGTTTCATACTCATCTGGTTTCTATGCAGCACCCTGTCGATGGATGAGATGTTAACCGTATGGATGTTTTCAAAGACATCGTTGTCTTCTATAATGGTCCTTTGTATTTCCCTGAGTCTTGTGGCATTGTTTGCTCGGACCATGGTGCAAATAGCCTCCTCCTGTTGAGTTGTGAAAAGGCGTCCTCTGCCACCGGTTTGAGGTAATCTTGCAGTCCTATGTGGGGAAATGCAGTGATGCAACGCACACTTTCACATAGACAAAAACTATGCGAACACACATTTTACTGTAAAACATACAGGTGGGTGCATGTAAGGTGCAGTATGTATCTGTATAGAGTATATTTCTGTATGCTGTGAAATACAAGTGGACTACTGTAATATGAAGCATTGTAGAAAGTATACAGTATACTGCTTATATACAGTAACAGTGCACTGTACATTGGTGGACATACCTGTTCTCTCTTCGAAACGTTTGAACTATTGAGGACACGGTTGATCTCCCAATATTCGGCTGCACCCTTTGACCCACCTCAGCCATTGTAAGGCCATGATTGACAACATGGTCTACAACAGTGGCCCTTATGTCATCAGATATGCCCCTATGTCCTCTTCTGCCTCTTCCTCTGTTTTGCCTTCCACCACGCATCCTTGCTCCTCTTCTTCCTCCTCTTGGCTGTTGACCCTGTTCGTTTCCTGGTCCATCCATTATTGGAAAATTGCAACTCTGTGTTGTGGTCTGTCTATATATGCTTGCCAATTGATTCTTCATGAGATGCACCTTTGAGCAATTTAGACAACTGGTTGATTGTTGGTTGAACTAACACTATAATATGAAATGGGCAGTGGAGGCTAATGGGAGGAGCTATATTGGAGGACGGGCTCATTGTAATGGCTAGTATGGAATTAATGGAACATATCAAACACATCAAACATAATGAAACCACATGTTTGACACTGTTCCATTTATTCCATTTCAGCAATAACAATGAGCCCATCCTCCTATAGATCCTCCCACCAGCCTCCGCTGGAAATGGGTGATGGACATCCTCAAATTAATACATACCATACGAAACGTAACATAACATACTAAATTATGTGTCTCAGATTTACATACAGAAAAATACAAAATGCTCTGAAACCAGGTTGCATTCAAAGACACTTTTGTCTTGCACATTCACCCTGGCACACATCCACAAAAATACATGTCTCAATTGTCTCAAGGCTTGAAATTGATTCTTCAATTAACCTGTCTCATCCTCTTATTTTACACTAGTAGATGAAGTGGATTTAAAAGGTGATATCAATAAGGGATCATAGCTTTCACCTGGATTCACCTGGTCAGTCTATGTCATGGAAAGAGCAGGTGTTCCGATTGATTTGTCCACTCAGTGTATGTGTCTTTGTTTATGATTTATTTATTTATTTTTATTTCACCTTTATTTAATCAGGTAGGCAAGTTGAGAACAAGTTCTCATTTACAATTGCGACTTGGCCAAGATAAAGGTCAAGATAAACCAACGCAGTTCGACACATACAACAACACAGTTACACATGGAGTAAAACAAACATACAGTCAATAATACAGTAGAAAAATAAGTCTATATATGATGTGAGCAAATGAGGTGAGATAAGGGAGGTAAAGGCAAAAAAGGCCATGGTGGCAAAGTAAATACAATATAGCAAGTAAAACACTGGAATGGTAGATTTGCAGTGGAAGAATGTGCAAAGTAGAGATAGAAATAATGGGGTGCAAAGGAGCAAAATCAATAAATAAATACAGTAGGGGGAGAGGTAGTTGTTTGGGCAAAATTATAGATGGGCTATGTACAGGTGCAGTAATCTGTGAGCTGCTCTGACAGCCTCTCTAGGGTATGTGGGACGCTAGCGTCCCATCTGGCCAACATCCAGTGAGATTGCAGTGCGCCAAATTCAAATTCAGAAATACTCATTATAACAATTCAGAAAAAATTATTTTAAAGTTTAAAGATTAACTTCTTGTGAATCCAACCACGGTGTCAGATTTTAAAAAATGCCTTATGGCGAAAGCATACCTTACGATTATTTCAAATCAAATCAAATTTTATTTGTCACATACACATGGTTAGCAGATGTTAATGCGAGTGTAATGCGAGTGTTAATGCGAAATGCTTGTGCTTCTAGTTCCGACAATGCAGTAATAACGAACAAGTAATCTAACTAACAATTCCAAAAAAACGACTGTCTTATACACAGTGTAAGGGGATAAAGAATATGTACATAAGGATATATGAATGAGTGATGGTACAGAGCAGCATAGGCAAGATACAGTAGATGATATCGAGTACAGTATAACATATGAGATGAGTATGTAAACAAAGTGGCATAGTTAAAGTGGCTATTGATACATGTATTACATAAGGATGCAGTCGATGATATAGAGTACAGTATATACGTATGCATATGAGATGAATAATGTAGGGTAAGTAACATTATATAAGGTAGCATTGTTTAAAGTGGCTAGTGATATATTTACATCATTTCCCATCAATTCCCATCAATGTTGACATGTAGTGGAAGGCATAGGAACTGCAAATTGAGTCCTAAGTCAATGGATACTGTAATGGCATTGAATAGAAAACTAGAAAACCAACAAAAAAAATACTTCCTGAATGGATTTTTCTCAGGTTTTCGCCTGCCAAATCAGTACTGTTATACTCACAGACACTATTTTCACCGTTTTGGAAACTTTAGAGTGTTTTCTATCCAAATCTACCAGTTATATGCATCATATCTTCTGGGCCCTAGTAGCAGGCCATTTAATTTGGGCATGCTTTTCATCCAAATTCCAAGTTCTCTGCCCCTTACCCTAGAGAAGTTAAAGCTCGTGAGGGAGATAAGTGTTTCCTGTTTCAGAGATTTTTGTAGTTCGTTCCAGTCATTGGCAGCAGAGAACTAGAAGGAGAGGCGGCCAAAGGAAGAATTGGTTTTGGGGGTGACCAGAGAGATATACCTGCTGGATCGCGTGCTACATGTGAGTGTAGATGACCTGGAGCCAGTGAGTTTGGCGACGAGTATGAAGCGAGGGCCAGCCAACGAGAGCATACAGGTCGCAGTGGTGGGTAGTATATGGGGCTTTGGTGACAAAACAGATGGCACTGTGATAGACTGCATCCAATTTATTGAGTAGGGTATTGGAGGCTATTTTGTAAATGACATCGCCAAAGTCGAGGATCGGTAGGATGGGCAGTTTTACAAGGGTATGTTTGGCAGCATGAGTGAAGGATGCTTTGTTGCAAATTAGGAAGACAATTCTAGATTTAACTTTGGATTGGAGATGTTTGATTTGAGTCTGGAAGGAGAGTTTACAGTCTAACCAGACACCTAGGTATTTGTAGTTGTCCACGTATTCTAAGTCAGAGCCGTCCAGAGTAGTGATGTTGCACAGTCGGGCAGGTGCAGGCAGCGATCGGTTGAAGAACATGCATTTAGTTTTACTTGTATTTAAGAGGCCACGGAAGGAGAGTTGTATGGCATTGAAGCTCGTCTGGAGGGTTGTTAACACAGTGTCCAAAGAAAGGCCAGAAGTATACATAATGGTGTTGTCTGCGTAGAGGTGGATCAGAGACTCCCCAGCAGCAAGAGCGACAACATTGATGTATGCAGAGAAGAGAGTCGGTCCAAGAATTGAACCCTGTGGCAACCCCATAGAGACTGCCAGAGGCCAGGACAACAGACCCTCCGATTTGACACACTGAACTCTATCAGAGAAGTAGTTGGTGAACCAGGCGAGGCAATAATTTGAGAAACCAAGGCTATCGAGTCTGCCGATTAGGATGTGGTGATTGACAGAGTCGAAAGCCTTGACCAGGTCAATGAATACGGCTGCACAGTATTGTTTCTTATCGATGGCGGTTAAGATATCGTTTAGGACCTTGAGTGTGGCTGAAGTGCATCCATGACCAGCTCTGAAACCAGATTGCATAGCGGAGAAGGAATGGTGGGATTCGAAATGGTCGGTAATCTGTTTGTTGACTTGGCTTTCGAAGACCTTAGAAAGGCAGGGTAGTATAGATATAGGTCTCTAGCAGTTTGGGTCAAGAGTGTCCCCCCCTTTGAAGAGGGGGATGACCACAGCTGCTTTCCAATCTTTGGGAATGTATATTAAATCGATCGAAGATAAAGTGAAGAGAGAAAAGAGGATTGTGTGTCATAAATGATTGAATCGTCTGTTTCTGTAATGAGATAAAAAAAAATCTGTATGCAAACCAAACAGTAGACCACCAAACACAACTGTCTCTGCACGCGCGCACACGCACACACACACACACACACGTTATCTTGCTCTCTAGCTCTCTTTCTCTCTCTTTTTTTTCTCTCCTTCTTTCTCACTTTCTCTCTCTGATGCTGATTCAGGATAAGTTGATGACAGCAACTGTCTGACTGCTTGCCGTCCAGCTGCTCCTCCAGACTCTAAATTGCAATTGCAATTGCAAGAAAATTGTCTGGCTGGGCTGGTTGCTGTCTGTACCCTCTTCCACCACCATCACCACAACCAACATCACCACCACCAGTAATGTATTTAGAATTCAAGGCACACTTAACCAGCATGGATTCCACAGCATTCTGCAGTGATACGCCATCCCATCTGGTTTGCGCTTAGTGGGACTATCATTTGCTATTCAACAGGACAATGACCCAACACACCTCCAGGGCTATTTGACCAGGAAGGAGAGTGATGGATTTGTGCATCAGATGACCTGGCCTCCACAATCTCCCGACCTCAACCCAATTGAGATGGTTTGGGATGAGTTGGACTACAGAGTGAAGGAAAAGCAGCCAACAAGTGCTCAGCATATGTGGTGACTCCTTCAAGACTGTTGGAAAATCATTCCAGGAGAAGCTGGTTGAGAGAATGCCAAGCGTGTGCAAAGCTGTCATCGAGGCAAAGGGTGTCTACTCTGAAGAATCTAAAATCTAAAATATATTTAGATTTGTTTAACACTTTTTTGGTTACTACATGATGTGTTATTTAATAATTTTGATGTCTTCACTATTATTCTACAATGTAGAAAATAGTAGAAATAAAGAAAGACCCTTGAATGAGTAGGTGTCCAAACTTTTGGCTGGTACTTTAATTAAGTACAAAACCCAAAATCTCACAGTATCTTTTCAAATAAAATGTGTGTTTGTGAAGTATAAACATATAAAATTACATTATGATACATGATAACCATATACTG
The DNA here is from genome assembly GCF_002021735.2 of Oncorhynchus kisutch. Lineage (NCBI taxonomy): Eukaryota > Metazoa > Chordata > Actinopteri > Salmoniformes > Salmonidae > Oncorhynchus > Oncorhynchus kisutch. Next base: position 9,732,756 of record NC_034184.2, read on the forward strand.
TATAATGACTATTCCATATTGCTAAATGATTTCACACAGTGGTAACCACAAATGGTCACCATATAAAAAGGGTGTGTGTGAGCTGAACACTTCCAATTTCTTTCAACATGGATCAGGAAAGAAAGCAAAGGAGAGGAAGAAATCAAAGAGCTTGTGGAAAAGGGGCTCATCAGACAGGTGGGCATGGGCCCCATCAAAGAGGTCAAAGACGTGGGCTTGGGCCCCGTCAAAGAGTTCAAAGAGGTGGGCATGGGCCCTGTCAAAGAGATGGACATCAGAGAGAGGGAGGCAGGCGGCAGGGAACTGTTGTGTCTAATGAAGTCCGGTCCGTCATCGTTGACCATGTGGTAAACAGAGGCCTTACCATGGCAGAGGCTGACAGATTAATTCAAATAAAATAAAAAATGCTTGTACTTCTAGCTCCAAGAGTGCAGTAAAATCTAACAATTTCACAACAATATACACAATACACACACATCTAAGGTAAAGGAATTGAATTAAGAATATATAACTATTTGGACGAGCAATGTCAGAGCGGCATAGACTACAATAGAATAGAATACAGTATACACATATGAGATGAGTAACGCAAAATATTTAAACATTATGAAAGTGACTGGTGTTCCATAATTAAAGTGCCAGTGATTTCAAGTCTATGTCTATAGGGCAGCAGCCTCTAAGGTGCATGTGATAGCTATTTAACAGTCAGATGGGCTTGAGATAAAAGCTGTTTTCAGACTCTCGGTTCCAGCTTTGATGCACCTGTACTGACCTCACCTTCTGGATGATAACGGGGTGAACATGCAGTGGCTCGGGTGGTTGTTATCCTTGATGATCTTTTTGGCCTTCCTGTGACATCGGGTGATGTAGGTGTCCTGGAGGGCAGGTAGTTTTCCGCCGGTGATGCGTTGAGCAGCCTGCACCACCCTCTGGAGAGCCCTGCGGTTGCGGCGGTGCAGTTGACATAGCAGGCGGTGATGCAGTCCAACAGGATACTCTTAATTGTGCATCTGTAAAAGTATTTGAGGGTTTTAGGTGCCAAGCCAAAAATGTTCAGCCTCCTGAGGTTGAATACGAGCTGTTGCGCCTTCTTCACCACACTGTCTGTGTTGGTGGACCATTTCAGTTTGTCAGTCATGTGTACGCCAAGGAACTTTAAGCTTTTCACCTTCTCCATTGCGGTCCCATAGGTAGGTGCTCCCTCTGCTGTCTACTGAAGTCCACCATCAGCTTTTTTGTTTTGTTGATGTTGAGTGAGAAGTTATTTTCCTGGCACCTCACTCCCAGGACCTTCAACTCCTCCCTGTCTCGTCACTGTTGGTAATCAGGCCTACTACCTTTGTGTCATCTGCAAACGTGATGATTGAGTTGGAGGCCCATCATGAAGTCCAGGACCCAGTTGCACAGGGTGGGGTTCAGACCCAGGTCCCTGAACTTATTGATGAGCTTGGAGGGTAGTATGGTGTTGAATGCTGAGCTATAGTCAATGAACAGCATTCTTACATAGGTATTCCTTTTGTCCAGTTGGGATAGGGCAGTGTGCAGTCCGATGGTGATTGCATCGTCTGTGGATCTATTGGGGAGGAAAGCAAATTGAAGTGGGTCTAGGGTGTCAGGTAAGGTAGAGGTGATATGATCCTTGACTAGTCTTTCAAAGCTACCGTAATTGCTGGACTATTAAGTGCACCTGAATATAAACCGCACCCACTGAATTATTCAAAAATATGTATTTTGTACATAAATAAGCCGCACATGTCTATAAGCCGCAGGTGCCTACCGGTACATTGAAACAAATTAACTTTACACAGCCTTTAAACGAAACACGGCGTTGTAACAAAAATAAATAGGCTTTAACGAAACACGGCTTGTAACAAAAATAAATAGGCTTTAACGAAACACGGCTTGTAACAAAAATAAATAGGTTTTAACGAAACACGGCTTGTAACAAAAATAAATAGGCTTTAACGAAACACGGCTTGTAACAAAAATAAATAGGCTTTAACGAAACACGGCTTGTAACAAAAATAAATAGGCTTTAACGAAACACGGCTTGTAACAAAAATAAATAGGCTTTAACGAAACACGGCTTGTAACAAAAATAAATAGGCTTTAACGAAACATGGCTTGTAACAAAAATTAAAACAGTAGCCTACCAAGAAAGTAATTGGTCACTATCTTCCTCCTCCTGTGCACTGAAACCACTGAAGTCATCTCCTTCGGTGTCGGAGTTGAATAGCCTCAGAATTGCTTCATCCGATGTTGGATCGTTTTCATTGTCGCTCTCGTCACTTTCATCTGGAGGCAAATACCCCGCTGAGCTCATGCTGCCCCTTCAACACGCAGCAGTCCAGCCTTTCGAAACCTGTTGATGATAGTGGATTTTTTGACAATGCTCCACGCTGTCAGGACCCACTGGCAGACTTGACCATAAGATGCTCTTCGCCTGTGGCCCGTTTTAGTGAAGGATTTCTCCCCACTTGTCATCCAAGCCTCCCACTGAACAAGGAGCGCCACCTTAAATGCACGATTTACACTGATGTCGAGTGGCTGCAAATACTTTGGGCCATCTGATTTTCTTCCCTCTGAAAGCTTTTGTTTTCTTTTTGCACTGAGTCAGTTCCTCACGCTGCTGTTTCCAACGTCTTATCATCGACTCATTAAGGCCAAGCTCCCATGCAGCAGCTCTATTTCCTTTTCCAACAGCCAGATCGATCGCCTTCAACTTGAAAGCTGCATCATATGCATTTCTCTGTGTGTTTGCCATGATGAGGGTGACAAAATTACTACCGTAATCAGAATGATGGGAAGTTTGAGCGCGCTTGATTTACGTCACATTATGTGACGGTGCTCAGTTTTTTGGCGGCATGAATCTGTGAAAGCGGGAAAAATCCATAAATTAGCCGCGTCATTGTATAAACCTTCAGGTTCAAAGTGTGGGAATAAAGTAGCGGCTTATAGTCCGGAAATTACGGTAATTCATGATGACAAAAGTGAGCGCTACGGGGCAATATACATTTAGTCCAGTTACCTTTGCTTTCTTGTGTACAGGAACAATGGTGAACATCTTGAAGCATGTGGGGACAGCAGACTGGGATAGGAAGAGATGGAATATGTCCGTAAACACTCCAATCTGGAAAGATCAACTGTCAATCCGATCATGAGAACATTTCGCCAAGCAAACCGGTACGTTTTCAGGATATGCACTATGCTTTACCATTACATTTACAGTAAATTATATATTGTAATGCATGTAAATTCACAAAACATATCACAGTATTCTTACTGTTCTACCCTCAGAATTGACAGAAGACCCCATGGTGGTGGCCATAGTCACGTGCTGACCGACCAGCAGGAGTGGGCAGTGGTGGAAATGGTGAGGGCCAGGAATGACATATGGCTGTCCGAATTAAAGCAGGCTGTTGAGGAAAACAATGACACCTTTGCCAACGTGGCATCGATCAGCCTACCAACAATCACCTGCCTTTTGAAGAGGCACTAGTTATCTATGAAACACATTTACCTAGTGCATTTTGAGATAAACCTTCAACTGGGTGAAACAACTGCGGCCTGAGTATGTTCAGGTACAGCACTATATAATGTATTACAGTTACTATTTGATGCACATGCTACTTCACAATTTCATATTCGAACTATGCCTTACAAATAACTAACCAAAATGTATTTTCAGAGGATGATGGTGTTTGATGCTGCTGTGAACCATCACAAGTATATCTCTGGTCAAAACTCGGTGCCTTGGGCGTAACCTCATCGGCCAACAGGCGACTGTCCAAGTGCCTGGACAATGACAGGGAAATATCTCCATGTGCGCAGCTATCGCTGAAGATGATGTGATTGGACGTAGGCCATTACTAGGATCCCACAATGCTGTATACCTCATTGTGTTTTTCAATTAAATTGAGCCAATGAAGGTGAAGGGGTCACCTATGTCATTGTGCGGGACAATGTCAGGTTCCACCATGCACCATCTATGCATAGTCCCTTTAAATATACATTCATGCTGTCCCCAGTCCACCTGGCCATGCTGCTGTTCCAGTTTCAACTGACCTGAGCCCTAGGACCATGCCCCAGGACTACCTGACATGATGACTCCTTGCTGTCCCCAGTCCATCTATTGTTTACCTAATACCTATTTTTTACTTAAAAATTGCACCGTTGGTTAGGGCTTGTAATTAAGCATTTCACTGTAAGGTGAAATACCTGTTGTATTTGGCACACATGACAAATAAACATTGATTTGAGATAATTTTGAAAATTAATGTGTGCTAAACCTTTTATTTTGCTTCTTTTAATTTGTTTAATTTCGATTAAAGTGGGTGGGGTTATTTCCTTCCTGTTTGGCCCTGTCCGGGGGTGTCATCGGATGGGCCACAGTGTCTCCTGACCCCTCCTGTCTCAGCCTCCAGTATTTATGCTGCAGTAGTTTATGTGTCGGGGGGCTGGGGTCAGTTTGTTATATCTGGAGTACTTCTCCTGTCCTATTCGGTGTCCTGTGTGAATTTAAGTGTGCGTTCTCTAATTCTCGCTTTCTCTCTTTCATTCTCTCTCTCGGAGGACCTGAGCCCTAGGACCATGCCTCAGGACTACCTGACATGATGACTCCTTGCTGTCCCCAGTCCACCTGGCCGTGCTGCTACTCCAGTTTCAACTGTTCTGCCTTATTATTATTGGACCATGCTGGTCATTTATGAACATTTGAACATCTTGGCCATGTTCTGTTATAATCTCCACCCGGCACAGCCAGAAGAGGACTGGCCACCCCAGTCCCACTTCAAAGGTATTCCCTTTGACGTTTTTCCTATTTTGTTACATTACAACCTGTAATTTAAATAGATGTTTATTTGGATTTAATGTAATGGACATACACAAAATAGTCCACATTGGTGAAGTGCAATGAAAGAAAATATTTGTTTACATTTTCTTTCTTTTTTTTCTTTTTTTACGGTAAAGTGGTGCTTGCGTATGTATTCACCCCCTTTGCTATGAAGCCCCTAAATAAGATCTGGTGCAACCAATTACCTTCAGAAGTCACATAATTAGTTCAATAAAGTCATAAAGCTATAAATGTAAGTATTGACTTTGGCGGGTGAATAGTTATGCACGCTCAAGTTCTGTTTTTTTGTCTTATTTCTTGCTTTAAAAAAAATAAGGAACAGTAAGTTAACTGCCTGTTCAGGGGCAGAACAACAGATTTGTACCTTGTCAGCTTGGGGATTTGAACTTGCAACCTTCCGGTTACTAGCCCAACACTCTAACCACTAGGCTACCCTGCTGCCCCACCCTTGCTTGTTTCACCCCCAAAAAATATTTAGCATCTTCAAAGTGGTAGGCATGTTGTATGAATCAAATGATACAACCTGGAATTAAAATTGATTTTGGGGGGGTTAGTAATGCAACAAAATAGGAAAAGTGCCAAAGGGGGTGAATACTTTCGTAAGTCTCTATATTCCATAGGCTTGCATCTGCACAATGCAGCTGTTTCAAGAGCGCATTTTTCCCTGGCTGTCCACTGGTTTCAAAAACAATGATTGATAGGCAGCTTCAACTTCTTGAATTCAACCATTATTGGCTTCAAATACACATTTAGATTTGTGAACAACCATCCACAACAAACACAATCCGTAAGGCGCAAATAGCTAAATGAGAGAGCAGCAGTGTGATCCACATCAATGCGCTATGTAGATATCAATAAAAAGTGATAATCGTATCGCCATAGACAACACCTCTGCTGTGATCCTTACCTCCAAGCCTTTATTCAAGTTTAATAACCTTTGGATGCCGACAACAGTTTTACCATTGGAAAACATAGCTTGGATTTTAGCCTCCAAAAGCCTCCAAATTCCTGCTCTTTTCCAGCAAACTCATTTCGAGTGTCATCATTGTGGTCAGACTCACTCAGGTGGAACAAACTTAAAACTTGCGCCTTTTTTCAATGCTGATTTGAATGTCATTGAGAAAAGTGAGAAGTGTCAAATATTTTTTACGCAAACCTCCTTTCTGAATTTAAAAATAATCCTCAAAGTAATCTAGTTTTTCAAAATTATCTGTAATCTGAAAATAAAAACCAAGACCCAAAACTTGCAACATCTAGGGGAACAAGTCCACCTAAATTGTCAGCTCAGGGATTTGATCTTGCAACTTTTAGTTACTAGTCCAACACTCTAACCACTGGGCTACGTTTCCGCCCCAATGCATTCATAGGCCCGTTGGGCCTGTTTTTAGTTTTCAGGTGAATATGATTGGTTGTTGACTCCCCATATGTTATACCGGGTGACCGACTGAAGGGAAAGGATAAATAGTCATCTCCGTCAGGTTGGGTGTCTGGCATATTGTACAAATGATGGCCATTACTGCTCTATTCTCCCACCATATGTGTGTTGGAGGAAATAAATAAAGGTTGTGGAGACATACGTATAATTTTGGTCCATATAGACAGCAGCACAGTCATTAGCATGTTTTCTCCCAAAAAATACATGTTCTTCTTAGAAATGCTCTTTAAGAAAACAGCATGACCTTCGTGGCCCTTGTGTGAGCCGCTTCTTGATGAATAACTTCAAAATGTGCTTTTTCCTGGCCTATAATGATCATGGGCTGTTATCTTGCCTCCCATGACATGCCAGGAAGAAGGCTGGAGAACAGAATAACGACCTGGGGAGAGTGAGACAAACAATACTTATGTTTTACAATATTTTGTTTATGGTTTAAGGCTCTATCACCCTCTCTGGCAATGGATAGTGAGGCTGTATCATCTGAAAAACAGCAGCAGCAGTCAGTCAGTCGGTCAGTCATTCCCAGAGGCTAGGAATCTGTCCGGAGTAAGTTGACAGGATAGCTATGACTGAGCTGCACAGCAGAGACTCCACCTCTAATGCTTCTTTCTCAATACAATAACCACACCACAACAATGACAACACACACACAAACACACATGCACACACACACAATTACTATGCCACACCACTGCATCCTGCCAACCAGCCAACCTCAGCCGTCAGCTTGAAGCTGTGATTTGTTGGCCAGCGAACCAAACAGGAGGACACACACACAGGCACGCAGGCGAGGCAAAAAAGCAGGGTTTTCTTTGAGGTACTGTAGCGTTTGGAAAGCAGCAGGAAACCAGATGAAGTCAAACACATCAGCAATTACCCTACTGGTGGTTTTCATAGATCCAAATGTCATACCTATCAAGGGAATACTGGAAAGTTCCAAAGCAAAGCCTTTTTCAATTGTGATGCCTAAGTTTTTTTGAACAAATGGACACAGAGCGGCACTCTAAGCATAGATAAAGCAAGAGTTGAGTTCTTCTCTTGTCCAGTAGAATTTTGGGAATCTACAAAGGAGTTTCAAAAGGTCAGGGGTCAAATTGTGACATTTACTTGTTTAAAAAACGTGCCGTCTGAGGCACGCCTCAGAGTCTCAGACGTTGAAGGTCAGGGTGTCCTGATTCCCATTATGCACTGTGTTATCTCTGGGAGTCCACCCACTCTCAAATCGATGGGGAGTTGTCGTTCTCCCAGGATTCAATCGGAGATGAAGCCTGACAAACATTTACTGTCTATCAGCCTCACAGTACATTGTCTTATGAAATACTGGCTGTGGCCCACATAGCATCCTAGTCCTTATATGGTGCAGTACTTCTGATACGATAATTCCCATCAATATCATATTTCCGAGCATGCTCTATTGCAGGTTGTTTTTGAGAATTGTTTCACTTATCAATCTTCCCTACCTTGGCAGTCAACCGGAATGCAGGTTGCGGGTGATTTAAAACCTCTACGAGACGGTTGAGCTAACGTGGGCTAATGTGATTAGCATGACGTTGTAAGTAACAAGAATATTTCCCAGGACATAGACATGTCTTATAAGGGCAGAAAGCTTAAATTCTTGTTAATCTAACTGCACTGTCCAATTTACAGTAGCTATTACAGTGAAAAAATGCCATGCTACTGTTTGAGTATAGTGGACAACAAAAAACTTTTATCACGGCAACTGGTTTGATACATTCACCTCTGAAGGTAAATAATGTGCTTACATTCAGTAATCTTGCTCTGATTTGTCATCCTGAGGGTCCCAGAGATAAAAAAGTAGCATAGTTTTGTTTGATAAAATAATTTTTATGTTCAAATGTAGTAACTACTGTGAAAAAAAGGGTCTTTAAAAAAAGGGTCAATCTTTAAGAGGTTATTAAAGTTCCAATTGTTGGATATCTTGCTCTGGCTGGATTCCAAAAGCAATAACACATCACTTTTCAAGCCAGCATAATGTGACCTGATGTGGCCTGCAAACCAGGAGTTTCAGACCTGTAGGTTAGGGTAAAACTAAGCTATTAAAGTACGGGCTTATGATATACAGTACCCGTCAAAAGTTTGGACACACCTACTCATTCAAGGGTTTTTCTTTCTTTTTAAAATTGTTCTACATTGTATAATAATAGTGAAGACATCAAAACTATGAAATAACACATATGGATTCATGTAGTAACCAAGAAAGTGTTAAACAAATCAAAACATATTTTAGATTTGAGATTGTTCAAAGTGAGGCACCCTTTGCCTTGATGACAGCTTTGCACACTCTTGGAATTCTCTCAACCAGCTTCACCTGGAATGCTCTTCCAACAGTCTTGAAGGAGTTCCCACAAATGCTGAGCACTTGTTGGCTGCTTTTCCTTCACTCTGTGGTCCAACTCATCAGAAACCATCTTAATTGGGTTGAGGTGACATGAAAGTCTGAGGAGCTGAGATCATACAAGTCGTGGCCTGAAGGCACCCTGAACTCCAGCTCATACACAGTCAGACCTCTCGCCACAATTATGTCATGTTGCTCTTTGGATATATATATTAAAAAATATCTACATTTCCTAATCACTGACAGCATTAAATACCAGACTGTCATTAATGTGAGATGAAAATTGTAGCCTACGGTATAGGGAAAGCTTTACTCTTGGTTTGACAGATAGTAAAATGTAATATCTCTCTCTCTTTCTCACTCTGCCGCTGCCTCTTCCTCTCATTTTTCCTCTCCCTGTCTCTCCCTTCCTCTATTTCTCTCTCCCTTCCTCTATCTCTCTCCTTTCCTTCATCTCTCTCCCTCCCTATCTCTCTCCCTTCCTCTATTTCTCTCTCCCTTCCTCTATCTATCTCCCTCTGTATTATTCTCTCCCTTCCTCTATCTCTCTCCTTTCCTTCATCTCTCTCCCTCCCTATCTCTCTCCCTTCCTCTATTTCTCTCTCCCTTCCTCTATCTCCCTCTGTATTATTCTCTCCCTTCCTCTATCTCTCTCCTTTCCTTCATCTCTCTCCCTCCCTATCTCTCTCCCTTCCTCTATATCTCTCTCTCCCTCTCATTCTCTCCCTTCCTCTATCTCTCTCCTTCCCTCTCTCTCTCCCTTCCTATATCTCCCTCCCTTCCTCTATCTCTCCCTCCCTCTCATTCTCTCCCTGTCTCTCCCTACCTCTCTCCCTCCCTCTCCCTCTCTCTCATTCTCTCCCTGCCTCTTTCACTGTTTCTGTCTGCCTCTCCCTTACTTCTCTGAAGCTCACATGGTGGCTCTCTCCCTCTTCCTCTCCCTTACTTCTCTGAAGCTCACATGGTGGCTCTCTCCCTCTGCTGTCTCCTCTCTTTATAGAGGTGTAAGTGGAAGTTTGAGTGGTTAAAAGCTCTGTTCCTAGAACAGAATTACCAGAGTAGATCAGGTAAGAGTTTGACTAAAACCATGGAAATGCCACGCACGTGTACCCCCGTGGGGGATTGATCTAGAATATCCTCATTGCCGCCCATCAAAATTAGACTACATTTAACTGCTGTTTGTACAAAACATTAGGAACTACTGCTCTTTCCCTGACAGACTGACCAGGTGAATCAAGTTGAAAACGATGGTCCCTTATTGATGTCACGTGATAAATCCAGTTCAATCAGTGTTGATGAAGGGGAGGAGATAGGTTAAAGAATGATTTTTATGCTTTGAGACAACTGAGACATGTATATGTGCCATTCGGGGGGTGAATGGGAAAGACAAAACATTTAAGTGCCTTTGAACGGGGTATGATAGTATGTGCCAAGCGCTCCGGTTTGAATGTGTCAAGAACTGGAATGCTACTGGGTTTTTCACGATCAACAGTTTCCCATGTGTATAAAGAATAGTCCACCACCCAAAGGACATCCAGCCAACTTGACACAACTGTGGAAATATTGGAGTCAACATGGGCCAGCATCCCTGTGGAACGCTTGACACCTTGTCGTCCATGCCCTGACCAATTGAGGCTGTTCTGGGGGCAAAATGAGGTGCAACTCAATATTAGGAAGGTGTTCTTAATGTTTTGTACACTCAGAGTGCCGACCCATGTCTTTTAATTTAATTTTTATCTGAATTTGCGGGTTTCACACACCAAAGGAATTTTGGGGAAAGTGTGATGGTCCTCTAGTTTAGTCATTTTTCCCTCTTCTTCATGACAGAATCACTAGAGTCATAGTTCCAGAATTTCAATGTATATTTTCATTAAATCTAAATTCCATGGGGATTAAATGCTTTAGCCTGAGAAATAACGCGGGGGGAAGCCACACAGTGACATTTTGACATGTTGTTACACACATGATGTGTCAGAGAAAAAGTTTCCCACAACGCAATGAAGCCAACAAACAAAAACATATCTAACCTTCCCTGGTGTATCATTTCATACTGTTCTCCCATGTTGTTAATTTCTATTTTCTGTTTCCATATCCGAAAGCGAAGTCATCAGTGTTTAGCATTAATTTGAGTAATTGCTGAAAGACTTTGTGGCAGCGAACCAGGGGCCTTTCAAAATGTCATCTCCTTTGTATTCCTCGTATGAACGGAGCCTTTTAAATGGCACTGCATGATCTGACATTAATTGCTCAATATCAAATAGCAGCGCACCCATTATTGCCTGCTAGTTTCATTGTTGTATGCTGCTGCTTGTGCTTCTCTGCTAGCTTCATTGTTGTATGTTGCTTCTTGTGCTTCTCTGCTAGCTTCATTGTTGTATGCTGCTGCTTGTGCTTCTCTGCTAGCTTCATTGTTGTATGTTGCTGCTTGTGCTTCTCTGCTAGCTTCATTGTTGTATGTTGCTGCTTGTGCTTCTCTGCTAGCTTCATTGTTGTATGCTGCTGCTTGTGCTTCTCTGCTAGCTTCATTGTTGTATGTTGCTGCTTGTGCTTCTCTGCTAGCTTCATTGTTGTATGTTGCTGCTTGTGCTTCTCTGCTAGCTTTATTCAAATGAACTAAATGCACATGAAGATACAGGGTTCAGGGGTATTATATATATCATATATTCACATAGCAGTGAAAGTGAGCTTGCAGTTTGCAGGGAACTGAACTTTTAACCCCAAATAACCCCTTTGTACTATTTTCCCTCTCATAATCCGCCATCAGTTGGTGAAAATATAAATGTTCTCCTCTGTTTTGACCTACAGATATCTGGGAATTGAAGATAGGAGTGTCCCTTCACTCGCACAATGCACTGTAATAGCAGGGTATGATTTTCTATTAAAAAAACATATTAATTTCCTCCACAAATTAAATTTTCATTATTGTATTATCTTTGTCTGTGACTCCCTTTGAAACAAAGTCGCCTTTCTCTCCATCCACAGCTTTGACTTTGTCGTTAAATGTCTGAGTGATTGAGGGCAAGCTACTGTAACATTGGCTCCATCCCCCAGCTTTCCCATTAGTCTTTTCAGTAGAGCTTGGAGACCCACTTCTGTGTCCCAAATTTTACCATATTCCCTATGCAGTGCACTAGTTTTGACCACAGCCCATTTCTACCAGGGCCTATATAGGGAATAGGGTGCCATTTGGGAAGCACACTCTCATCTCCCCATTTCCTGGTTTCTAAGACCTTTGTGGCTCGTTGGGCTCGTTTGCCCCTGAGCTGTTAATTACTTAACGACGGTGACGAATTCAATTAGTACTGTGAAGTTCAGTCCCTCTTTGCCACACATGAATGTAGAGAACAGATGAACCCTAATACAGAACAGAGGATGTGCAGTAAGGAGACAGTGATTACATGGCATTATCAACTATACAACATACAGTATGTATGATTTATGGACTAGGGGGCATTGAGTCCTTCGTCCGTACTGTATCAGGAGGATATTGTGTAAAGTTTTGTCTTTTCAAGTCGATGATGGAACAGCATGATTCATCCTCCTCCATGCTGCTCACTACAAATCAGTGTGAACAGCCAGTAGGTCTCTCCTACAAGAGGACATAGTTTGCGATTGGTTAATGTGAGATATCGTCCTGCAGAAGGACACAGGCATCGGCTAATGTGAGATAGCTTTCTCCCCTTGATCAGATTAGCAGCACCTGGCTTGTAGCAGGAAATGTACTGGCCTGTATGCCATTTAGAGAACTTTAGAATGGACACACAGTAAAGGACATTGAGACGAGAGGAGCGATTCATTCAAACACACCTCATCATTTATTCATGACAAAGTGAGGGTGAGAAATTGAAACCCTTCTTCAATTTTATAATAGAATGGATTTTTTTGTATAATAGAATGTGCTAGATAGCTGAACATATTTTCCTCACTTGTGCCCACCAAGGCCCAGACACATACCCTAATGCAAACAGTAACTCACAAAGTGCACTCAAAGTGCACACACAAAGTGCACACGTACAGACTCTTGGTGGTTCAGACGGCTGGCATGCTCTACTCGGTAGGTTGATATGACCTACTGAGGCTTTTCCGCTGGCTCGTCAGGATGATCACTTCTAACTGAATCAGGCCTGTGTGTTCCTTGTATTCACAGTAACACGTGACATTGGCACAGCTGGATTTATTTAGCTTCAATGGTTGTTCATTGGTTTCAAAAACCAAGGGCTTTGACAGATTTGTATAACATTAGAAACTCATCCTTTATATCATAACAATTGCCCTGTAGAACACCCTAAGTATACTGTATACCAAGCCATAGCGCTTATGCCTACAGTACCTGTAGATTTTACACAATGAACAATGAGCAGAGTTGAATAGTGCTGTTGAAGGACATGTTTTGTCTAATGGTTCATAGGTCATGCAGACAAACTTGGCTTTGGTTGTCTTGGATAGCTTCTCAAATGGCTCCATATTCCCTATATAGTGCAATACTTTGACTAAAGCCCAATGGACTGCCATTAGGGAATCACCCTTGAGATTCTATGATGTTCTATGTGGTCTCATGAGATTTCAGAAAGGCCAGCTCTATGGCTTTGCTCTTCCAATCACTCTCGCTACAGTACCAAATTGACTTATACTCATGAGTTGCCTAGAATGACCGTCATTGGCGGACACATAGAAGGCGACCGGTCCAAAGAGCAGAAGACAGTATTATGTCTATAAATACCACCATCGGGTCGAGGTGACACCTCTGTGGCAGCAGAGGGAAAAGTGAGGTTCAGTAAGATTGACAGTGACATTTAACTGTACTTGGCAGCTCTTTACCCTCTCATACCTTGATTAATAAGCCTCAAAACCCAAACGTATTATTCGCTCAAACTCCATTAATATTGAGATAATGTGTCAAATCATGTTTTTTTCCGGAGTCATTTTTCATCATCGTTGAGATAACCCTCTTTGAGAGGGGTGATTGGGTGCATGGGGGGAAAGGGGAGGGGGAGAAGGGGTGGGAGGTAGAAGGGACAGCTGAGGTTTTCTATAAATGAGTATGTTAATACTGCCTGACATTTACTTTAGTAGTGGAGAGGGTAAAATTTTTGGTGGAAATGATCACTGTCACCAGTGGGATGAGATGAGGCACTTCAGCTGTAGTTCAGGCTGATTCATCAAATGAGACAAACACAGACAGTTAATATGCAACATCTCATCTGGGTTGGGTTTACTTAATGACGTTTCATTAACTGACCAGAATCTGACCTCCCAGATCAAACTGACCTGAATCTGACCTCTGTATTTAGTGTAGGCTAACACCCACCCGCTACGATGCACTGACAGTGGCACAGCCTCACACACACTCACAGTCACACACACACACACACCCCTCTGGCCAACTTTGGCTTATACCAACAAGTAAACGACTGTATAATGCTATTCATTCAGTCAAATAATACTTTAACATCTCATTGTATTGAGATACATGCAGTGGGTAATAGTGTTTGTTTGTGTCTGTGTGTGTCTGTGTGTGTGTGTGTGTCTGTGTGTGTGATTCAATTCCAATGAAATGCTGGTGAGTCATCAGTCTGTGTAAAAAGTAGAATAATGGATAAATATCAAACAGGCAACCATTGTTAGCAGGGAAATTCTAAATCACAATGTTATTACCTTGGAATGATTGACTGATGTTTTTTGTATTGTTGTTCAAACCCAAGTTTTCATGCTGCCAGAAGAGAAAACATTTCCCAAGGTTGTCCACCCACACTTCTGCTCCTGTCTTATTGTATGTTTACTTGTGCCTGATTCAGAATACATTGTGTTTTATAGAAATGTCTTCACCTGCCAAAATGAACATTTTACAATGGCACATGGAGCTGCATACTATCCAATGGCACATGGAGCTGCATACTATCCAATGGCACATGGAGCTGCATACTATCCAATGGCACATGGAGCTGCATACTATCCAATGGCACATGGAGCTGCATACTATCCAATGGCACATGGAGCTGCATACTATCCAATGGCACATGGAGCTGCATACTATCCAATGGCACATGGAGCTGCATACTATCCAATGGCACATGGAGCTGCATACTATCCAATGGCACATGGAGCTGCATACTATCCAATGGCACATGGAGCTGCATACTATCCAATGGCACATGGAGCTGCATACTATCCAATGGCACATGGAGCTGCATACTATCCAATGGCACATGGAGCCGCATACTATCCAATGGCACATGGAGCCGCATACTATCCAATGGCACATGGAGCCACATACTATCCAATGGCACATGGAGCCGCATACTATCCAATGGCACATGGAGCCGCATACTATCCAATGGCACATGGAGCCGCATACTATCCAATGTCACATGGAGCCACATACTATCCAATGGCACATGGAGTGCATTACATTTGAGCAGGGCCAATAGGGAATGGGACGCATCCTGACATAGTTTTGTTTTGTGACCCGATTGATTAAAATACTCTTCATATGTTATTTCAACTGGACTGCAGCCTATTCATCTGTTTGACAGATGGTTGTGCATATTCCATATCAGTCATGGGCATAAATTCAGATGTCATACTATTATTATTTATATATATTAAACTTTTGAAGTATGTGTGTGTGCATATATATATATATTTATATACAGTGCCTTGCGAAAGTATTCGGCCCCCTTGAACTTTGCGACCTTTTGCCACATTTCAGGCTTCAAACATAAAGATATAAAACTGTATTTTTTTGTGAAGATTCAACAACAAGTGGGACACAATCATGAAGTGGAACGACATTTAATGGAAATTTCAAACTTTAACAAATCAAAAACTGAAAAATTGGGCGTGCAAAATTATTCAGCCCCCTTAAGTTAATACTTTGTAGCGCCACCTTTTGCTGCCATTACAGCTGTAAGTCGCTTGGGGTATGTCTCTATCAGTTTTGCACATCGAGAGACTGAAATTCTTTCCCATTCCTCCTTGCAAAACAGCTCGAGCTCAGTGAGGTTGGATGGAGAGCATTTGTGAACAGCAGTTTTCAGTTCTTTCCACAGATTCTCGATTGGATTCAGGTCTGGACTTTGACTTGGCCATTCTAACACCTGGATATGTTTATTTTTGAACCATTCCATTGTAGATTTTGCTTTATGTTTTGGATCATTGTCTTGTTGGAAGACAAATCTCCGTCCCAGTCTCAGGTCTTTTGCAGACTCCATCAGGTTTTCTTCCAGAATGGTCCTGTATTTGGCTCCATCCATCTTCCCATCAATTTGAACCATCTTCCCTGTCCCTGCTGAAGAAAAGCAGGCCCAAACCATGATGCTGTCACCACCATGTTTGACAGTGGGGATGATGTGGTCAGGGTGATGAGCTGTGTTGCTTTTACGCCAAACATAACGTTTTGCATTGTTGCCAGAAAGTTCAATTTTGGTTTCATCTGACCAGAGCACCTTCTTCCACATGTTTTGGTGTGTCTCCCAGGTGGCTTGTGGCAAACTTTAAACGACACTTTTTATGGATATCTTTAAGAAATGGCTTTCTTCTTGCCACTCTTCCATAAAGGCCAGATTTGTGCAATATACGACTGATTGTTATCCTATGGACAGAGTCTCCCACCTCAGCTGTAGATCTCTGCAGTTCATCCAGAGTGATCATGGGCCTCTTGGCTGCATCTCTGAACAGTCTTCTCCTTGTATGAGCTGAAAGTTTAGAGGGACGGCCAGGTCTTGGTAGATTTGCAGTGGTCTGATACTCCTTCCATTTCAATATTATCGCTTGCACAGTGCTCCTTGGGATGTTTAAAGCTTGGGAAATCTTTTCGTATCCAAATCCAGCTTTAAACTTCTTCACAACAGTATCTCGGACCTACCTGGTGTGTTCCTTGTTCTTCATGATGCTCTCTGCGCTTTTAACGGACCTCTGAGACTATCACAGTGCAGGTGCATTTATACGGAGACTTGATTACACACAGGTGGATTGTATTTATCATCATTAGTCATTTAGGTCAACATTGGATCATTCAGAGATCCTCACTGAACTTCTGGAGAGAGTTTGCTGCACTGAAAGTAAAGGGGCTGAATAATTTTGCACGCCCAATATTTCAGTTTTTGATTTGTTAAAAAAGTTTGAAATATCCAATAAATGTCGTTCCACTTCATGATTGTGTCCCACTTGTTGTTGATTCTTCACAAAAAAATATGTTTGAAGCCTGAAATGTGGCAAAAGGTCGCAAAGTGGGGCCGAATACTTTCGCAAGGCACTGTATATATATATATATATATATATTTATTTATATATATAAATATATTTATATATTTATATATTTATATATATGCACACACATATACTTCAAAAGTTTGTGGTCACTTAGAAATGTCCTTGTTTTTGAAAGAAAATCTACATTTTTGTCCATTAAAATAACATCAAATTGATCAGAAATACAGTGTCCACATAGTTAGTGTTGTAAATGACTATTGTAACTGGAAACGGCAAATTATTTTTTTATGGAATATCTACATAGGCGTACAGAGGCCCATTATCAGCAACCATCACTCCTGTGTTCCAATGGCATGTTGTGTTAGCTAATCCAAGTTTATCAGTTTAAAAGGCGAATTGATCATTAGAAAACCCTTTTGCAATTATGTTAGCACAGCTGAAAACTGTTGTCCTGATTACACTAGGGGGCAGTATTTTCACGTCCAGATGAAAAGCGTGCCCAAAGTAAACTGCCTGCTACTCAGGCCCAGAAGCTATGATATTATTATTATTGGTAGATTTGGATAGAAAACACTCTGAAGTTTTCTAAAACTGTTTGAATAATGTCTGTGAGTACAACAGAACTGATTTGGCATGCAGAACCCCATTAGTTTCAATGGGAGACCCTTTTTAATAGGAAACTGAGGGGCCTCCCTGGTGGCACAGTGGATAAGGGCCCTGTACTGCAGCGCCAGCTGTGCCACCAGAGACTCTGGGTTCGGGCTCAGGCTCAGGCTCTGTCGTAACTGGCCGCGACCGGGAGGTCTGTGGGGCAACGCACAATTGGCCTAGCGTCGTCCGGGTTAGGGAGGGTTTGGCCGGTAGGGAAATCCTTGTCTCATCGCGCACCAGCGACTCCTGTGGCGGGCCGGGCGCCTTGCGCGCTAACCAAGGTTGCCAGGTGCACGGTGTTTCCTCCGACACATTGGTGCAGCTGGCTTCCGGGTTGGATGGCGCTGTGTTAAGAAGCAGTGCGGCTTAGTTGGGTTGTGTATCAGAGGTTAGGGACTTTCAACCTCTCCCGAGCTCATACGGGAGTTGTAGCGATGAGACAAGATTCTAAAACAATTGGATACCACGACATTGGGGAGAAAAAAAGAGGTAAAATTAAAAAATATATATACATAATAAATAGGAATCTGATTGCAGTTCCTAAGGTCTTTAGAATTTGGTTGATGTTTTTCTTTTGAGAATGTGCCACTCAAATCTACTCAAGTCTTTTGTTGCGCGTGACCTGGAACGCGCTTCACGTTGTTTTTATCCGGTATTGAACACAGTATATCCAGTCTTAAATTGTATTGATTATTTACGTTTTAGGATACTTTAGGTTGGATTAGGAATGTTGTTTGAAATGTTTGGGTCAAGTTTACAGGTAAATTATTAGATACTTTGTAGGCATGTTGGGCGAGTTGAAACCGGTGTATTTCTGAATCAAACGTGTCAAATAAATTGACATTTTGGGGAAATAAAGAAGGACATTATCAAACAAAAGGACCATTTGTGATGTTTCTGGGACATTTTGGAGTGCCAACAGAAGAAGATCTTCAAAGGTAAGGCATTAATTATATCGCTATTTCTGACTTTTGTCGCGCACCTGCCTAGTTGAAATCTGATTTTCATGTGTTTGTATGCAAAGTGCTGTCCTCAGATAATGGCATGGTTTGCTTTCGCCGTAAAGCCTTTTTGAAATCTGACACAGTGGCTGGATTAACAAGATGTATAACCCTTGTATGTTTTATGAATTATTATTATGAGTATTTCTGTTGTTGAATTTGGCGCACTGCAATTTCACTGGATGTTGTCAAATCAATCCCGTTACTGGGATTCGAGCGGGATTGGGGGTTAAGGGAACCCTTCTTTAAAGAAGCAATAAAACTGGCCTTCTTTAGAATAGTTGAGCATCTGGAGCATAAGCATTTGTGGGTTTGATTCCAGGCTCAAAATGGCAGGAAACAAATACCTTTCTTCTGAAACTCATCAGTCTATTCTTATTCTGAGAAATGAAGGCTATTCCATGTGAGAAATTGCCAAGAAATTGAAGATCTCGTACAACGCTGTGTACTACTCCCTTCAAAGAACAGCGCAAACTGGCTCTAACCAGAATAGAAAAGGGAGTGGGAGGCCCCGGTGCACAACTGAGCAAGAGGATAAGTCCATTATAATCATTTTGAGAAACAGACTCCTTTCAAGTCCTCAATTGGCAGCTTCATTAAATAGTACCGGCAAAACACCAGTCTCAACATCAACAGTGAAGAGGCGACTCTGGGATGCTGGCCTTCTAGGCAGAGTTGCAAAGACATATATCAGATTAATATGGGCAAAAGAATACAGACACTGGACAGAGGAACTCTGACTATGCATAGATAATAAAAAGTGAGTAGCAGCAGTGTAAATAGTCCGGGTGGCTATTTGATTAATTGTTCAGCAATCTTAAGGCTTGGAGGCTGTTAAGGCGCCTTTTGAACCTAGACTTGGGGCTTAGGTACTGCTTGCCG
Source organism: Oncorhynchus kisutch (assembly GCF_002021735.2). NCBI lineage: Eukaryota > Metazoa > Chordata > Actinopteri > Salmoniformes > Salmonidae > Oncorhynchus > Oncorhynchus kisutch. Next base: position 9,752,144 of record NC_034184.2, read on the forward strand.
TGCAGTAGCAGACAATTTTTGGGGCCTTCCTCTGACACCGCCTAGTATATAGGTCCTAGATGGCGGGAAGCTTGGCCCCTGTGATGTACTGGGCCGTTCACACCTTTAATTTTACTAGGCAAGTCAGTTAAGAACAAATTCTTATTTCCAATGACGGCCTAGGAACAGTGGGTTAACTGCCTGTTCAGGGGCAGAACGACAGATTTGTACCTTGTCAGCTTGGGGATTCGAACTTGCAACCTTTCGGTTACTAGTCCAACGCTCTAACCACTAGGCTACCCTGCCGTCCCTTATGGTCAGATGCTGAGCAGTTGCCATACCAAGTGGTGGTGCAACCAGTTAGGATGCTCTCGATGGTGCAGCTGTAGAACCTTTAGAGGATCTTGGGGCCCATGCCAAATATTTTCAGTCTCCTGAGGGGGAAAAGGTTTTGTCGTGCCTCTTCACGACTGTCTTGGTGTGTTTGGACCATGATAGTTTGTTGGTGATGTGGACACCAAGGAACTTGAAACTCTTGACCTGCTCCAATGCAGCGCTGTCAATGATACAGTTTTGACAATTGCTTACACGCAATTTCTGAAACTATGGCTCCTTTTCTCTACACTCCACACACAAAACCCCAAACACAACATGCAAAATATCACACATCTCAAAACCAAACACTCAATTCAAACTATTTTAACTCTTCTCAAAATGGAGTTTTTGCATCAAAACACAAACCATGAAATGATTAGCTCTTATACACGCCAATTACACACAGATGTGACAAATGTAAAACTCTACTATCTTGTGTCTTTTGTATGTTCAGTGTGCAGTGGAGTACACGGCAGTTTGTCATAACACTCACACGTATATGTATGTGCACAAATATATACAGTATGCATATTTGGTATTTATTTACACTATAAACAGAAATGCGAGGGGGGAAAAATGTAATGTATTTTTTTCACAAAACATTGTATTTTCATCCAGATTTCGGGATGAACAGTAACAGACAAAACAAATACAGTAGAAGATAAACAAATAGGCTTGTCCTTGTCCTCGTCCCCCTCTTCCTCTAACTCTCTCTCTCCAAAATTGGCCTCCATTGTTGTCCAAACCAAGAAAGCCAACCTGAAGCCTACCTGAAGCCAAGCTGAAGCCTATAGTGCTCAAGCTCTGATTTCTAAGTGAAGAAATTAGCTATACATTTTCACACATAAGCACTGGGTGTAGGTAATCAGTAAATAAGTGTGGCATTTGGAATGGCAGTGTCTTCCAAACTAAACACAAGACCTGTTAGTTTTGAATGATGCCTAATGTAGAGTGAGTTTAGTGTATAGTGTTTAGTGTTTTGCAAAAAGTGTGTTTTACAATTGCAAACTAAGTATAAAGCAGACAAGGTGCTTGCAGTTTTGCAGACTTGGTCTGAAGATTAGGTACATGAGTTAATGGTTTCACTGAGTGTGCCTCAATTACTGTCATGCCCTGACCTTAGATATCTCTGTTTTCTATATATTTTGGTTAGGTCAGGGTGTGACTAGGGTGGGTATTCTAGTGTTGTATGTCTAGGGATTTGTATGTCTAGGGTTGTTGTAGGTCTAGGGGTTTTGTGTTTCTATCTTGGCCTGATATGGTTCCCAATCAGAGACAGCTGTTTATCGTTGTCTCTGATTGGGGATCATATTTAGGCAGCTGTGTTTCCCACTTTCTGTTGTGGGATCTTGGCTATGTGTAGATGCCTGTCAGCACTCGTTTGTATAGCTTCATGTTTCGTTTTGTTATTTTGTACAGTGTTCATTCTTTAAATAAATAAGAATGTACACATACCAAGCTGCGCCTTGGTCTCCTTCATACGACGAACATGACAAGTACCACTTTTAGTGTGTAAACAATTGTAAAAAAAAAATAATGGAGGCCTGTTCAGCTTCCTTTTCCTGTAGTCCATGATCAGCTCCTTTCTCTTGCTCACATTGAGGGAGAGTTTGTTGTCCTGGCACCACACTGCCACTTCTCTGACCTCCTACCTATAGGCTGTCTCATCGTTGTCGGTCATCAGGCCTACCACTACTGTGTCATCAGAAAACCTAATGATGGTGTTGGAGTTGTACTTTACCACGCAGGGGGTACAGGAGGAGACCCAAGCACCTACCCTTGAGGGGCCCCAGTGATGAGGATTAGTGTGGCAGCTGTGTCTGTGCCTACCCTTACCACCTGGGGGTGGCCATTCAGGAAGTCCAGGATCCAGTTGCAGATGGAGGTGTTTAGTCCCAGAGTCCTTAGCTTAGTGATGAGCTTTGTGGGCACTATGGTGTGTTCAACGCTGAGCTGTAGTCAATGATCAGCATTCTCACATAGGTGTTCCTTTTGTCCAGGTGGAAAAGGGCAGTGTGGAGTGCGATTGAGATTGCGTCATCTGTGGATCTGTTGTGGTGGTATTCAAATTTGAGTGGGTCTAGTGTTTCCAGTATGATGGTGTTGTGATGTGAGCTAAGTTCAGCCTTTCAAAGCACTTTGTGGCTACCGATGGGAATGCTACGGGGTGGTAGTCATTTAGGCAGGTTACCTTCACTTTCTTGGGCACAGGCACTATGGTGGTCTGCTTGAAACATATAGGTATTACAGACTCAGTCAGGGAGAGGTTGAAAATGTCAGTGAAGACACTTGCCGGTGACTGAAGTGGTATGCTCCTCAATGTTGAATCTCGGAACACATTTCAGTCTGTTCTAGCAAAACAGTCCTATAGCGTGGAATCCATGTCATCTGACCACTTCCGTACTGAGCGAGTCGCTGGTACTTCCTCATTTAGTTTTTGCTTCTAAGCAGGAATCAGGAGGATGGAGGGAGAGCTTTGTATGTGCCTCTGTGTGTGGAGTAAAGTTTTTTTTTCTGGTTGCACATGTGACATGCTGGTAAAAAAGGGATTTAAGTTTTCCTGCTTTAAAGTCACTGCTCAATAGGAGCACCGCTTCTGGATGAGTGTTTTCTTGTTTGTTTATGGCATTATACAGCTTGTTGAGTGCGGTCTTAATGCCAGGATTAGTTTGTGGTGGTAAATAGACTGACACGAATAATATCGCTAAACTTTTTTAGATAGTGTTGTCTACAGCTTATCATGAGGTACTCGACTTCATGCGAGCAATACCTCAAGGTCTTTTTCATTTTAAACATTGCTCACCATCTGTTATTGTCAAATAGACACACACCCCCACCCCTCATCTTACCAGACGTAGCTGCTCTGTCCTGCCAATGCAAGGAAAACCCAGCCGGCTCTATGTTCTCTGTGTTGTCGTTCAGCCACGACTCAGAGGAACATTAGATATTATAGTTTTTAATGTCCCGTTGGTAGGATAGTCACGATCGTAGATCGTCCAGTTTATTTTCCAGTGATTGCACGTTGGTCAATAGACCGGATGGTAGTGGCGGTTTACACATTCGCCGACGAATTCCCACAGGGCACACTGCCCCCTGTATTTCTGTCTTTTCTTCAAGCAAATGACAGGGATTTGGGCCTGGTCTCAGGGAAGTAGTATATCCTTCACGCTGTTCTGATGTCAGAATCTCTTTTCAGTCATAAGAGATGGTAGCAGCAACATTATATACACAATAAGTTACAAACAATGCAAAAAAACAAAACAAAGTAGCACAGTTGGTTAGGACCCGTAAAACGGCAGTGATCCTCTCCGGCGCCATTATGTATCAGCCTTGAGATGCTTCGGGAAAAGTCTCTGAAGAGATGTTTCTACAACTTGATTAGAGTCCACCTGTGGTAAATTCAATTGATTGGACATGATTTGGAAAGGTCCCACAGTTGACAGTGCATGTCAGAGCAAAAACCAAGCAGTGGGGTCGAAGGAATTGTCTGGAGAGCTCAGAGACAGGATTGTGTTGAGGCACAGATCTGGGGAAGGGTACCAAACATTCTGCAGCATTGAAGGTCCCCAGGGAACACAGAAGTTTGGAACCACCAAGACTCTTCCTAGAGCTGGTCGCCAGGCCAAACTGAGCAATCGGCGGAGAAGGGCATTGGTCAAGGAGATGACCAAGAACCCAATGGTCACTCTCACAAAGCTCCTGAGTTCATCTGTGGAGATGGGGAAAACCTTTCAGAAGGACAACCATCTCCTCAGCACTCCACCAATCCAGCCTTTATGGTAGAGTGGCCAGATGGAAGCCACTCCTGAGTAAAAGGCTCATCAAAGGTAAACGATTTAATTTGATTGATTTTCTGATTTTCGTGACCAAGTTGTCTGCTGCTAGGTGTACATAATGCTATGCTAGGCTATCGATAAACTTACACAAATGCTTGTCTTGTTTTGGCTGTCAGTTGATGACAATTCTCCCGGATCCGGGAGGAGTAGTTCCAAGAGGCCATTAAAATATATTTTTTTTTAAATAGTATTACAGTTTTTCTCATTTGCTAAAACACAATTTCTGAAACCTTGCTCCATTTCCTGAAAACATAAAACACAAAACCTCATCTTCAAGCACTATTTACATAACCTTTGACTCCTCTTGCAAAACGAACCATTCGCCTCAAAACAGTTTACCTGTGTTCAAAATCAAACACTGCTCTCAAATCATAAAGAAAGTGATCAAACTGATATACACTCAAGCAGTCAGTAAACAATACACCAAAAAATAGAAAACACATTGTTCAAAACATACAATTCTCAGGGAGAAGTACATTTATTATCTAAAAAAAAAATCATTTTTTTCCGTCATTGTCTTTTGATGAACGAAAACATGTTCTATCATAGTAGCTCTAAATTGATCAGAAATTACTACTCTGCTTTGCTCTTTGCAATTTTGTTTTTTGTTCTTCCTCCTACGTGTACCCCTATTTTTACAGTACTGTACCCTGCATCTCACAAACTTGTCCTTTGTCTCTGTGATACTGTAATTCTTGCTCTTTGTTGATATGAACCTGCAACCAGTCAAAATATATTGAGCAGTCAGTACTGTTAATAAATGGAAAGCACAATGTTCAGGGCCATACAATTCATCCATTGTACAGTATACAGCCTACAATCCATTGTATCCATTCTCAGACTTTCTCCTTCCCACCTTCAACAACCTGTTTGCTCTCTGAACTGGCTTATATCGGTTGTGTCGCATCATTTGAAACAGGTTAAATCAGTTTTGAGGGGTTGTGTTCAATCAATGACACATGTTCTCTATTTGTATTTGATTGTTGCCACTTGTGTTTACCAGTATGGATGACATGTGATTTAGAGTGCAGAATGTGTTTTGAGAATGAGAATGTGTTTAGAGTTTTGCTGAAAAGTCTAAGTGAGATCTGCAAATTGTGTTTTATCATGTGAAATGGTTTAAGGTATTGACAGACTGCATAATTAGCTAAATTAGTCCAGGAAACTGAGAACTTTGTTCAGCCAATGGGTTTTAGTGTTTTAGCAATTGAGAAAAACTAAGGTTTGACAGGGATATATGACATCTGTGGTGATTAGGGATAGGATCGAGAACCTTAATTAACCTAAATAAAGACTTTCGATATTGACACCATAGACATGTTTTTCAAAAAAAATCCATGAGTTTAGATAAAGCCAAACAGTGAAACATTTAGTTAAAATTTGGAAGCAACACACAGTTGTTACAGAGCAGAGAGGAAATGAACACAGATATCTATTAAAGTAGATAAGACACTTGACAGAGAATTTGTACAGGATAGATATGAATGGACGCTCAAGGGATAATTGGACAAGTGGAGAATGAAAGGGACGTTCCTGCATGATATTGTCAGAACATAAGGATAATTGACTAATCTTACCTAAGTCATTCTTTAGAGTAGGCAAGGTTGTTACCTGGGCATAGCCAGGTATCAAAGGGGGGATGGGTAAGTTGTGGTCTAGGATAGGAAACTTAGTGGCCTATTGGATAATAAACTAATCATTTTTTAAAAATGTGCTAACAAGTAGGCATAGAAGTTAAAGATAGAACATATGAGAAACTGTTTGTTAACCAAACCTGTATGTCCATGGGGCCTCCCGGGTGGCGCAGTGGTTAACCTTTTGTGACTAGGGGGCAGTATTTTCATTTTTGGAAAAATAACGTTCCCGTAGTAAACGGGATATTTTGTCAGGACAAGATGCTAGAATATGCATATAATTTACAGCTTAGGATAGAAAACACTAAAGTTTCCAAAACTGTAAAAATATTGTCTGAGTATAACAGAACTGATATTGCAGGCGAAATCCAATCTGGAAGTGCCTCCTGTTTTGAAAGCGTTGCGTTCCAATGCGTCCCTATTGAGCAGTGAATGGGCTATCAACCAGATTACTTTTTCTCCGTATTCCCCAAGGTGTCTACAGCATTGTGACGTAGTTTTACGCATTTATGTTGAAGAATACCCGTAAGCGGCTACATTGCGCAACTGGTCACCTGATGGTTCCCAGAGTGATTCTCACGTAAAATACAGAGGTAGCCATTATTCCAATCGGTCCTACTGAAAAACCAATTGTCCCAGTGGATATATTATCAAATAGATATTTGAAAAACACCTTGAGGATTGATTACAAACAACGTTTGCCATGTTTCTGTCGATATTATGGATCTAATTTGGAATATTTTTTGGTGTTTTCGTGACTGCAATTTCCGGGCAATTTCTCAGCCAAACGTGAAGAACAAATGGAGCTATTTGGCCTACAAAAATAATATTTTTGGAAAAAAGGAACATTTGCTATCTAACTGGGAGTCTTGTGAGTGAAAACATCTGAAGCTCATCAAAGGTAAACAATATAATTGAATTGCTTTTCTGATTTCCGTGACCAAGTTACCTGCTAGCTGGACATAATGCTATGCTAGGCTATCTATAAACTTACACAAATGCTTGTCTAGCTTTGGCTGTAAAGTATATTTTGAAAATCTGAGATGACAGGGTGATTAACAAAAGGCTAAGCTGTGTCTCAATACATTTCACTTGTGATTTTCATGAATAGGAATATTTATGTCCGTTGCGTTATGCTAATTAGTGTCAGTCGGTGATTACGCTCCCGCACCCGGGATGGGGAGTCACTAGAGGTTAAGGGCGCTGTACTGCAGCGCCAGCTGTGCCACCAGAGACTCTGGGTTCGCGCCCGGGCTCTGTTGTAACCGGCCGCGACCGGGAGGTCCGTGGGGCGACGCACAATTGGTCCAGCGTCGTCCAGGTTAGGGAGGCGTTGGCCGGCAGGGAAATCCTTGTCTCATCGCGCACCAGCGACTCCTGTGGTGGGCCGGGCGCATTGCGCGCTAACCAAGGTTGCCAGATGCACGGTGTTTCCTCCGACACATTGGTGCGGCTGGCTTCCGGGTTGGATGGCGCTGTGTTAAGAAGCAGTGCGGCTTGGTTGGGTTGTGTATCGGAGGATGCATGACTTTGTCTCTCCCAAGCCTATATGGGAGTTGTAGCGATGAGACAAGATAGTAGCCACTAAACAATTGGATACCACAAAATTAGGGAGAAAAAGGGGTAAAATTCAACAACAACAAAAAATCCTGTATGTCCAAGATTTATGCACTACAAGTAAACTACAGGATAAGGTGATTCACTCAATCCAGTCCCCGAGGAGAATAGACGGGAAGCAGCACGTTGGAAGGGGCCATACCAAGGACGCCTGGTGACAGCCTTTGCTGTGAGAATAGCTAAAATAACTACCTGGAATCATATCACACACTGCGGGAGGGTAAGACACTCTGACACTGTTGAACAATCACAGTGTTCGAGAGGAGAACTGGAATTAACAGAATTCCAGGGGCCATCTCTTGAACGAAGACTTCCTTTCCTGTCATTCCATCCCTGTGTTTGTTCATAAAAGTGGAGGTGTGTCTGGCCTCTGGTTGCTGATGTGTTTTCCGGGAAAGGGTGGGGCTTTACAGGTGTACTGATTCGTCAGGAGCCGTCTGATCGTGGGAGCCATATTCCTGATACACCATGAACCCCGAGAAGGCCAAAGAGGGTAACTTGACTCGTGCTAGACGAGGAGAATGTGATATTACCATAACGTCTTAGCAGGTCACTGGAACTGAATAGTAAGGAAGGGAGAGTGAGATTGGGAAGGATGTCTCAGTGGAGTTTCATGTAGACCAACTAGGATCATTCACTCCTTGGCAGTCTAGAACCATGGGTCTCTATGTGTAAATCTAAATGTGTGTAAATCACCGTGTAATTCATGGAATCAGGCCATAGCTCACACTGAAAGGGATGGCTATGCAAACCCATACACCCAATTTGGGACCAGATGGAGTATAGTAAGGGTTGGAGTTTCTGACTGTGTACCCGAGTAGAGGAAGTATGGTATAAAGGTACGAATTAACATTAAAACGATAAAGACCCAGGATCTCGGGTTATGGTATGTTGGCTTCAACTAGTTTTCAACTATACTATGGTACCGTTCCAGGTGGCAAAGGTTAGAGTTGGTAAGGAGAATATGTTCGGCCGGAGTTCAATCAATCTCCCTAACACAACAGACATTCCTAGAGCAATCATCCAGGTTAAAGGACCACTACAAATGATTCAGGTTAAAGATATACAAAGAGTATTAACCAAAACCATGAGAGAACAAAATCAAATCAAATCATGACACGTATTAAAGTGAGTACTGTATGGTAAAGCTGTTCACGAAAGCAGGAATGCCAGATAAATGACAGACTATTTATATCCACAGGTTCCCTTTAAATCGAGACTACCTCCCTTTACAGTGACAGGAGGAGATATTACTGTTTGGAGTGAAGTACTTATGGGAAATATGTAGGGGAAGTTGTTACCTGCAATAGGACAGAGAATGTTATCACTGACAGATTATGTCTAACATGACAGGCTGATTGAATTCTGGGGGTTTCAATAAGGTAAAGTGGGCCAGGGCTGACATCTGGTGGTTGTGTGGAGGAATGATATTATGAACTTGTTAAGCCTATGGGTTCCCCTACAGGAACTACACCCCCCCCCCCCCCGCCCACCGCATATATTTATGACATATTACACAGTACATTTATGTTTTGTTCGATAATATGCATTGTATATCCATAACTCTCGGTTTACATTGACGCCATGTTCAGAAAATTCTCCAAAATCTCCAGAGGAATTATAGAAAGCTACGCCAGATAACAGAAATACTCATCATAAACTTTGACTAAAGATACATGTTCTACATATAATTAAAAAGATACACTGGTTCTTAATGCAACCGCTGTGTCACATTTTTTTTTACGTTACGGAAAAAGCCTAACATTGCAATAATCTGAGACAGCGCTCAGATGTAACAATATTTCTCCGCTATGTTGGAGTCAACAGAAATACAAAATTACAACAAATATTCCCTTACCTTTGATGGTCTTCGATCAGAATGTAGTGCAAGGAGTCCTAGTTCAACAATAAATTGTTTTGTTTCATAATGTTCAATTCTAGTGTCCATGTAGCAGCATCTGCTACCACTTTCAGCTCAAATGCCCAAAAAATGACTTCTGGTCCAGGATAATTTTGCATCAAAACTTCCAAATGACATATTACAGGTCGACGAAACTGGTCAAACTAAGTGCAGAATCAATCTTCAGGATGTTATAAACGTACAAACGAATAGCATTCCAACTGGGCAATCCTAGTTCATCTGGGGCTGATTGGAACAGACGAAGCACTCCAACGCATAGGCGCCTTCAAGCACATGAATCTTTTGCGACACTGTAGCACTTTCCTTCCCATTAGGTCAAACTTGACAGCAAATGCTCCATTACACTTTCTACTGAATGAGGACATCTAGTGGAAGACATAGGAAGTGTTTCCAGATCCATAACTTGTTGGGAAGGGAGGGGGCGATGACGTCAAAGTTGCCCCAATTTTCAGGATTTCAAAACTAGTTTGCAAGATTGCCTGCCCTGTGAGTTCTGTTATACTCACAGACATAATTCAAACGGTTTTAGAAACTTCAGAGTGTTTTCTATCCAATATTAATTATAATATGCATATATTAGCAATTTAGGACAGATTGATGCAGTTCACTATGGGCACGCAATTCATACAAAGGGGAAATACTGCCCCCTATCCTTAACAAGATTTATGGGGGGGAGAAAAGAAGAGAACCTACAGGTTGGACAGGCCCATGCGCTCTCGGGCATATGGGAATGCCTTTCACACTCATTCATCACCATGACATGAAGTTGGCCAAACGGGAGAAAAGAAGTACTCCATCTGGGTCTTTTGACGAGAGAGTATATATTGATAACATTGGGGTTCCACGGGGGATACCAAATGAGTTCAAAGCAAGAAATCAGATCTTACCAGGATTAGAGTTAAGTATTTTCTAGTGGTCCACTCTCAAATAAGAATGTGAACTGGATCAATTATATTTAGGATAATCCACAGCGCTTCGTCAATTATACCAGAGATGTAATGAATGACTTGGCAGAATAGAATTAATCTTGGATATGTTTGTTGGCTGGAAAGGGTGAGAGTGGGTGGAGGTGGTTTGTTACCCCATGACACAGCTCCGGACGGATCAGTGACCAAAGCCTTAGCTGGTTTGACCACCCTGGCTCACGAGTTGGCAGAAAACTCTGGGGTGGATACTTCTGACTAATTGGTTTGGAAAATGGAAAAATGTTATGATCACTGTGTTATGGGCTACCTTCACCTGTGTGACTGTTTTAGTTTTGTGTGGCTATTGTCTAATTCCCTGTGTATGAGGTCTCATTTCCAGGACTCTGGAGAAATCAATGAGAAAACAGATGGTGCGATACGGACTGATTCCAAGATCTGACCGTGGAATCATGAATGCATGCCTCCAGAACAAGTTGATGAATCCGGATTCTTCATATAATTTGCAAATAAATTCATTAAAAAATCCTACAATGTGATTTTCTGGATTTTTTTTCTCATTTTGTCTGTCATAGTTGAAGTGTACCTATGATGAAAATTACAGGCCTCTCATATTTTTAAGTGGGAGAACTTGCACAATTGGTGGCTGATTAAATACTTTTTTACCCCACTGTATCCCTTTCAATGGCCAATAGGGATGCATAGGAACACAACGGTTTCAAAATAAGAGGCACTTCCTGATTGGATTTTCCTCAGGGTTTCGCCTGCAATATCAGTTCTGTTATACCCACAGACAATATTTTGACCGTTTTGGAAACTTTAGAGTTTTCTATCCTCAGCTGCCAATTATATGCATATTCTAGCATCTGGTCCTGAGAAATAGGCGGTTTACTTTCGGAACGTTATTTTTCCAAAAATAAAAATTGTGCCCCCTAGTTTCAAGAGGTTCAAATACAACCTCACAACACTGAACATTTTCACCTAGACGTTTTGTGGCCTTAATTAAGTAATGAACTAGCCCATTAATAGTGGTGGCGGGAGGTAATGAGCTAGCCCATTAATAGTGGTGGCAGGAGGTAATGAACTAGCCCATTAATAGTGGTGGCAGGAGGTAATGAACTAGCCCATTAATAGTGGTGGCAGGAGGTAATGAGCTAGCCCATTAATAGTGGTGGCGGGAGGTAATGAACTAGCCCATTAATAGTGGTGGCGGGAGGTAATGAGCTAGCCCATTAATAGTGGTGGCAGGAGGTAATGAGCTAGCCCATTAATAGTGGTGGCGGGAGGTAATGAACTAGCCCATTAATAGTGGTGGCAGGAGGTAATGAGCTAGCCCATTAATAGTGGTGGCGGGAGGTAATGAACTAGCCCATTAATAGTGGTGGCAGGAGGTAATGAGCTAGCCCATTAATAGTGGTGGCAGGAGGTAATGAGCTAGCCCATTAATAGTGGTGGCGGGAGGTAATGAACTAGCTCATTAATAGCGGTGGCGGGAGGTAATGAACTAGCTCATTAATAGTGGTGGCGGGAGGTAATGAACTAGCCCATTAATAGTGGTGGCGGGAGGTAATGAACTAGCCCATTAATAGTGGTGGCGGGAGGTAATGAACTAGCTCATTAGTGGTGGGGGGAGGTAATGAGCTAGCCCATTAATAGTGGTGGCGGGAGGTAATGAACTAGCCCATTAATAGTGGTGGCGGGATTTAATGAACTAGCTCATTAATAGTGGTGGGGGGAGGTAATGAACTAGCTCGTAGATAGTGGTGGCGGGAGGTAATGGACTAGCTCATTAATAGTGGTGGCGGGAGGTAAAGAACTAGCCCATTAATAGTGGTGGGGGGAGGTAATGGACTAACCCGTTGGTGGTGGTAGAAAAGGTCATTAAAAGGAATTAATTTATCTGTTGTCCTCCTTTTCCAAGTCTCTCTCTAGGAAAACCAGCTGACACATCACTCTGGTTTAAACACACTTTCACGCAATGGGGAATGGTGTGCATCTCAGAATTACATAAATGGCAGATGGAAGAGAATGTCCTGTCCTCGATGTTTACTGCATTGACTTCATCATAGATCCATGTTGGAATAGTGTTTAATAGTGGATTTACAGACAAGCATGTTTTATAGTGGATTTACAGACTAGCGTGTTTATAGTGGACTTACAGACTAGTGTGTTTATAGTGGACTTACAGACTAGGGTGTTTTACCTCTCACAGCTACAAAGCTCAAAAGACATTCATAAATCAATTAATATATCATTCAAAGTGATCAAAGCCGTTCAGGGGGACAGCAATGTAAATGTCTTGACTGGAGGCCATAGGACAGCACTGTAAATATCTAGACTGGAGGGATGTTGGGAGGGAGGGAAGGAATGAGGGTCAAATAGGGATGAAGAAATACCTAGACTGGAAGCAAGGGGACAGCAATGTAAATATCTAGACTGGAGGCAGGAGGACAGCACTGTAAATATCTAGACTGGAGGCAGGAGGACAGCACTGTAAATATATAGACTGGAGGCAGGAGGATGGCACTCTAAATATCTAGACTGGGGGCAGGAGGACAGAACTGTAAATATCTATACTGGAGGCAGGAGGACAGCACTGTAACTATCTATACTACAGGCAGGAGGACAGAACTGTAAATATATAGACTGGAGGCAGGAGGACAGCACTGTAACTATCTATACTGGGGGCAGGAGGACAGCACTGTAAATATCTATACTGGAGGCAGGAGGACAGCACTGTAACTATCTATACTGGAGGCAGGAGGACAGAACTGTAAATATCTATACTGGAGGCAGGAGGACAGCACTGTAACTATCTATACTGCAGGCAGGAGGACAGCACTGTAAATATCTAGACTGGAGGCAGGAAGATAGCACTGTAAATATAAAGACTGGAGGCAGGAGGACAGCACGGTTACTATCTATACTGGAGGCAGGAGGACATCACTTTACATAGCTAGACTGAAGGCAGGAGGACAGCCCTGTAACTATCTATACTGGATGCAGGAGGACAGCACAGTAAATATAAAGACTGAAGGCAGAGGGACAGCACTGTACATATCTAGACTGAAGGCACGGGGACAGCACTGTAAATATCTAGTCTGAAGGCAAGGGGACAGCACTGTTCATATCTAGACTGAAGGCAGGGGGACAGCACTGTACATGTCTATACTGGAGTAAGGGGGATAGCACTAAATACTTAGACTGAAGGCAGGGGGACAGCACAATAAATATCTAGGAAGCAGGACAGCAATTGAGAGAAGAATGGGGGAAGACTGGAAAGTGGTGGAGTGAGTTAAAAGTAAAATAGACATTAGCACTTGGAGAGTACTCTTCCATATTTCCTTGGTTGTAGGGTATGTGATTGCCAGTGAGATAGGCACTAGGACTAGGCAGAGCCAGATGAAGGATTACACAGTGAGAGAAGTAGAGGTAACCACTAGGACTAGGCAGAGCAAGATGAAGGATTACACAGTGAGAGAAGTAGAGGTAACCACTAGGACTAGGCAGAGCAAGATGAAGGATTACACAGTGAGAGAGGTAGAGGAAGGCACTAGGATTAGGCAGAGCAAGATGAAGGATTACACAGTGAGAGAGGTAGAGGTAACCACTAGGACTCAGCAAAGCCAGATGAAGTATTACACAGTGAGAGAGGTAGAGGTAGGTACTAGGACCATATGAAGGATTACACAGTGAGAGAGGTAGAGGTAACCACTAGGACTAGGCAGAGCCAGATGAAGGATTACACAGTGAGAGAGGTAGAGGTAACCACTAGGACTAGGCAGAGCCAGATGAAGGATTACACAGTGAGAGAGGTAGAGGCAATCTCTAGGACTCAGCAAAGCCAGATGAAGTATTACACAGTGAGAGAGGTAGAGGTAACCACTAGGACTCGGCAGAGCCAGATGAAGGATTACACAGTGAGAGAGGTAGAGGTAACCACTAGGACTAGGCAGAGCCAGATGAAGTATTACACAGTGAGAGAGGTATAGGTAACCACTAGGACTAGGCAGAGCCAGATGAAGTATTACACAGTGAGAGAGGTAGAGGCAACCTCTAGGACTAGGCAGAGCCAGATGAAGTATTACACAGTGAGAGAGGTAGAGGTAACCACTAGGACTAGGCAGAGCCAGATGAAGGATTACACAGTGAAGTAGAGGTAACCACTAGGACTAGGCAGAGCCAGATGAAGGATTACACAGTGAAGTAGAGGTAACCACTAGGACTCGGCAGAGCCAGATGAAGGATTACACAGTGAGAGAGGTAGAGGTAACCACTAGGACTAGGCAGAGCAAGATGAAGGATTACACAGGGAAGTAGAGGTAACCACTAGGACTAGGCAGAGCCAGATGAAGTATTACACAGTGAGAGAGGTAGAGGTAACCACTAGGACTAGGCAGAGCCAGATGAAGGATTACACAGTGAGAGAGGTAGAGGTAACCACTAGGACTAGGCAGAGCCAGTTGAAGGATTACACAGTGAGAGAGGTAGAGGTAACCACTAGGACTAGGCAGAGCCAGATGAAGGATTACACAGTGAAGTAGAGGTAACATCTAGGACTAGGCAGAGCCAGATGAAGTATTACACAGTGAAGTAGAGGTAACCACTAGGACTAGGCAGAGCCAGATGAAGGATTACACAGTGAAGTAGAGGTAACCTCTAGGACTAGGCAGAGCCAGATGAAGTATTACACAGTGAAGTAGAGGTAACCACTAGGACTAGGCAGAGCCAGATGAAGGATTACACAGTGAAGTAGAGGTAACCTCTAGGACTAGGCAGAGCCAGATGAAGTATTACACAGTGAAGTAGAGGTAACCACTAGGACTAGGCAGAGCCAGATGAAGGATTACACAGTGAGAGAGGTAGAGGTAACCACTAGGACTAGGCAGAGCCAGATTAAGGATTACACAGTGAGAGAGGTAGAGGTAACCACTAGTACTAGGCAGAGCCAGATGAAGGATTACACAGTGAAGTAGAGGTAACCACTAGGACTAGGCAGAGCCAGATGAAGGATTACACAGTGAGAGAGGTAGAGGTAACCACTAGGACTAGGCAGAGCCAGATGAAGGATTACACAGTGAGAGAGGTAGAGGTAACCACTAGGACTAGGCAGAGCCAGATGAAGGATTACACAGTGAAGTAGAGGTAACCACTAGGACTAGGCAGAGCCAGATGAAGGATTACACAGTGAAGTAGAGGTAGAGGTAACCACTAGGACTAGGCAGAGCCAGATTAAGTATTACACAGTGAGAGAGGTAGAGGTAACCACTAGGACTAGGCAGAGCCAGATGAAGGATTACACAGTGAAGTAGAGGTAACCACTAGGACTAGGCAGAGCCAGATGAAGGATTACACAGTGAAGTAGAGGTAGAGGTAACCACTAGGACTAGGCAGAGCCAGATGAAGTATTACACAGTGAGAGAGGTAGAGGTAACCACTAGGACTAGGCAGAGCCAGATGAAGGATTACACAGTGAAGTAGAGGTAACCACTAGGACTAGGCAGAGCCAGATGAAGGATTACACAGTGAAGTAGAGGTAGAGGTAACCACTAGGACTAGGCAGAGCCAGATGAAGTATTACACAGTGAGAGAGGTAGAGGTAACCACTAGGACTAGGCAGAGCCAGATGAAGGATTACACAGTGAAGTAGAGGTAACCACTAGGACTAGGCAGAGCCAGATGAAGGATTACACAGTGAAGTAGAGGTAGAGGTAACCACTAGGACTAGGCAGAGCCAGATGAAGTATTACACAGTGAGAGAGGTAGAGGTAACCACTAGGACTAGGCAGAGCCAGATGAAGGATTACACAGTGAAGTAGAGGTAGAGGTAGGCACTAGGACCATATGAAGGATTACCTATTGTGGGCATCACCACATCTTTTTCTTACCCTCAGTGGCATAACCCCATCAGTGGGTTGGTAACATCTTTCATAATGACGGTGTCTCGTGTTCATTCAATCAGTTACGTAATGGTTTACTGGGAACAGTGCTTTGCATGTCTCTGTGCCGCAGGAGATGGCTCGTCACTCTGACGTTGTTCCAAATTACACCCTATTCCTTGTATAGTGCAGACTGGTCAAACAATGCACTATATAGGGAATACTAGGGTGGCATTTGGGATGCATATTCAGTGAAAATAGATTTCCTGTGCATTGAAATGAGCCTGCATCTTTATCAGTAGTTTGTCCGTGTACTGTATGAGTAGTTGCCCTTATGTAAAAACCATATGATTTCACATATGAAATGATGTGGTTTTGGAACACTTCACATGTAAGGATATTTCAAACGAAGTTTCACATGGATATTTACATTTACAAAATTTGACTTTTGAGAAACATTGATGTCTAATTCTGACGTGAGACTGAACTGGTAGGGATTTTGCCACGCGATCGCATAACCTTGAACAGAGCCCTATGGGCCACATGTGGAAAAATATTTTCAGATTCATATTTTTTACTTGAGATTTCACAGGTGATGCCCTGCAAACAAAAATGAGTGGTTAGGATATCGCCGGAACATCAAAATAGTCGTGTTTTCAACTTCATATTTGAGACACTTTGACATACTTGATCACATTGTGTATGTTTATTTATACAGTCATTAGTCAACATTTAAACCCAATCACTTGAACTCACACCTTTTGGTTCACAACATTTCGATCATCCTGCTACGCCACCATGTCTGTCAACTGATTTCACCTGTATTCCTACACTTGACATTAAAGTCAATCTCATTTTTGTATAATACACTCAAGAAAAATTATATTTATCATAGTGATACAGGAGTAACATTACAACACAATAATATGCCCCACCAACATTAGACAACTATACAGAAAACCCTCAAATTTCTGATATAAGTAAATGAAATCAGACATGAGAAGTCAGATTAGCTGATAACGTAAACATGAGTTACAGACAACTACTGTCTATGGTTTTGAGACCTTACAATGCCTGGTCAAGGAAGGAACCCTCCACGGACTACTCATGTCTATCACGAATCAAGGTAAGACAAAGGTACAGGGCGGCAGGCAGGCTCAGGGGCCGGGACAGGCAGAGTGGTCAGGCGGGCAGGTACACGGTCAGGACAGGCAAGGGTCAAAAACCAGGAAGACGAGAGAAAGAGAGGCAGGGAAAAAGACAGGAGCTGACAGGACAAACGCTGGTATGCTTGTCAAACAAGATGAACTGGCACCAGACAGACAACAGGTATAAAAACACAGGGGATAATTGGGAAGATGGGTGACACCTGAAGGGGGGGGGTGGATACAATCACAAGGACAGGTGAAGCAGATCAGGGCGTGACAATGTCTATGTTATATACAACCTGGAAAGCAACAGAAACAGAGGGATGGAAGAACACAAAAGAAAACAGATCAAATCACATTTTACTTGTCACATACGCTGACTAAAACAGGTGTATACCTTACCGTGAAACGGTTACTTACTACAAGCCCTTAACCAACAATGCAGTTCAACAAGTAGAGTTAAGAAAATATTTACTAAATAAACTAAAGTACAAATGTTTATAAAAAAGTAACAATAAAATAACATGGCTATATACAGGAGGTACCGGTACAATGTGCAAAGGTACAGGTTAGTTGAGGTCATTTGTACATGTAGGTAGGGGTAAAGTGATTACGCATAGATAATAAACAGCGAATAGCAGCTGTGTAAAAACAATGGGGTGTCAATGAAAATAGAGGGAAAGAACATGGGGTCCTGGTTCCTTTGTCGACAAGAAGGCTCCTTGTTTTTCATGGAGAAGGCCGCTATGGAGAAGCCAGGCTGACTGTCTGCCTGGCCTCAGGTTGACTTATCATGAAGGTTGCCTAAGCTAAATTAATAGGGGTCGTTTCTTTTGTTGCTCCTTCACCTTGTGCCCAGTAGGGAGGTGTGTGTGTCCAGAGGAGTAGGAGGAGGGAAGGGTGGGGTTAAAGGGAGCACAAACAGGAGGTGGTCTGTTCACATACCTAGGTTGACACAAAGTACAAATCTTCTGAGCATAACTCCTAATCCTGGTCCATGAGTTTTGCTGGGCAGCCCTCTCTTGGCACGTTTGTTATGGTGCCATATTCTTTCCATTTTTTAATAATGGATTTAATGATGCTTCGTGGGATGTAAAAAGTTTCCAAATTTTTTTTTTTACAACCCAACCCTGATCTGAACTTCTCCACAACTTTGTCCCTGACCTGTTTTGAGAGCTCCTTGGTCTTCATGGTGTCGCTTGCTTGGTGGTACCCCTTGCTTTGTGGTGTTGCAGACTCTGGGGCCTTTCAGAACAGGTATGTATATACTGAGATCATGTGCCAGATCATGTGACACTTACATTGCACACAGGTGGACTTTATTGAACTAAATATGTGACTTCTGAAAGTAATTGTTTACACCAGATCTTATTTAGGGGCTTCATAGCAAAGGGGGTAAATTGATATGCACGCACCACTTTTCACATTCTTTTTTATTTTATTTTATGAAACAAATTATTTTTTTCATTTCACTTTACCAATTTGGACTATTTTGTGTATGTCCATTACATGAAATCCAAATAAAAATCTATTTTAAATTACAGGATGAAGATTTTTGCAAGGCACTGTATTCCTATATTTCTTTGCATGCTTCGCCTGGAAGTGTCGGTCCAAGTTGTAGTCTTTCAAGACAGCGATGCTCTCTTTGCACACTAAGCACACAGCTTTCCCTGATACCTCAATAAATCAATATTTTGATGTCCAATCTTGCTGAAACACCCTACTGTCGTTGACTACATTCCTTTTCTTAGAAATGTTTGAAAAACTCATTTTTGCGCAATTTCTAGCTAGCTACTATTTCAATGTCTGTCCTCGTGCAATTGTTATTTATATGTGCCTTCAAAATAAATGTAATTTCCAAGCGGTGGGAGTTAAATATTTACACAAAAGCGAGTATTCATTGGGCTTTTAATTTGAATAGCAAATACATTTTTCAAAACTTTACTATCACAAATTCTTTATGTGATCTGAGAATGATTCCGTGGGCAGAATTGAATCAGGTTGCGGGCTGCATACGCCCCCGGGTTGACTTTTGGCCTGCAATAGAAGGTGCCAATGATGTGAGTTCTGTGAACTGCATGTTGTTGTGTTCTTTCACTGTAGGAGAGAGTTCCTATTGGTTCCTTAATCCATAGCAATTATCTAGTATGTTTGTGTTTGATATGGAACAGTGCAGGACAGTGCAATTATACATTTCCTTTTTACATGTGTTTAGAGGGTTTTAGGGAAGGTTTCCGAGACACAGATTAAGCCTAGTCCTGGACTAAAAAGCAAGCACAACATTCTTCGTTCAAAATGCTTTTTTAGTGCAGAATTTGGCTTAATCTTTGTATGGTTGGTTTCATGTTCTGCCATATTTTTTTTAAATTTTACCTTTATTTAACTAGGCAAGTCAGTTAAGAACATATTCTTATTTTCAATGACGGCCTGGGAACAGTGGGTTAACTGCCTGTTCAGGGGCAGAACGACAGATTTGTACCTTGTCAGCTCGGGGGTTTGAACTCACAACCTTCCGGTTACTAGTCCAACGCTCTAACCACTAAGCTACGCTGCCGCCCCATATTGACTACAGTTTTAGAAAGTCTTACATGCTGACCACACTGCTCGTGTCCCGTGCGCGAGCGTTGCAAAATAAATGTACACATACATGTTATTCAATCATTGCACCCACACTGCTCGCGCGCGCCAACGAGTGTCTGCATTGCCAAGCGCTAAAATAGAAGTCAGTTCTATTTGTGACGCTGAACGCGATGCAAGTCCTGCCTCTCCCATCTCCTCATTGGTTTACAGAAGCAGATACCCATGTGCCATCTCCTCATTGATTATACCCACGTGGGTGATTGAAAGATGAACTGAGGTCGGTCGGTCGTGGTAATACTATGAATGTTACATGCCAATCACCATATAAAGTCCAAAGAAGAAAAATCCTGGAAGGAGGAGAAATGGCTAGAAACAATTTGGTTTACATTTTTATATGTGGCTTAATTGTCAGAGTAGAGGACCTTGTGCATTTCAGGTAAAATAACAACTCAACATTTATATCCCAGAACAAATTAGCTAGCAACAGCAAGCTAGCTAAATAGGACAAATTAGCTAGCAATTGCAAGCTAGCTACCTAAATTGCCATAAATGTATAATGCTTTTCGACCTGTCCCCAAATTAATATATTGGTTCAGAGTTTGTTTTGAAATTTCGTTTGGTGTGGGGGGACAAAATCAATTTCCGGTCTGGGAGTCGTGTTAATAGTAACAATGAACTAGTTATAGCGTTAGCAATAACATTGCCTATACTCTGTCAGTAGAACGTCCTGATTAGTCTCTTGCCTGGTAATACAAGTCTCTGGTGTATTTGTGCTGTACTATGTCTGTGTACTGTATAGGATGACAGGATGACAGAGATGGAGCCAGATAATGTGTATGTGATGATGGGACATTAGTGAGACCACCGCGGCCACTCTGATATCTTCCTGGTCACATGGGTTAGAATGAGCCATGCCAAAAGAGTTCAGCTCACACACATTCAAACATACACATGCCAACACACACAAGCATATATGTGCTGTGGCTGGACTTTGCTGGATGTTCAGTTTCCATGCTGGGGTATTTGCAATCAGAGACACTGCTCCCTAGTTCATTACCGTGCCTCTTCTTTATTTTTTTTATTTTTTACCTTTATTTAACCAGGCAAGTCAGTTAAGAACATATTCTTATTTTCAATGACGGCCTGGGAACAATGGGTTAACTGCCTGTTCAGGGGCAGAACGACAGATTTGTACCTTGTCAGCTCGGGGGTTTGAACTCGCAACCTTCCGGTTACTAGTCCAACGCTCTAACCACTAGGCTACGCTGCCGCCCCTCTTCCCAGAGACTTCAAAGAAATACTGAATCACTATTAAAACATTCCAATTCAACTTTAGGTTTTAGGTGTTTCGGTCCAACTCCAAACACTTGTGGTCCATTTTATAGATTTTTAAGGGAACATTCTTGTTATAGTGCATGATTAAGGCCATGAGAGATTTTTTTTTAACTTTTATTGAAGCAGCATAATTTAATTTGTGACAGTGTACTTCCTTTGCTATGATCTTGATTTGACTGTGGCCAGTGTTGGATTCTAACTGCCTTTCTTTGTTGCCATATATTTTCTAGATTTTTTATTTTGAATTTTTCTCTCCCTGAGTAAACCAAGATTAGGTATAAATGGGTGTTTGTAAAAAAATAAATAATGTATTTTTATTTTTTAAATACAGCATAATATAAATTATGTATCAAGAAACTCATATACTGAAAGAAACATACACAATGCTACGGCGCCAGACGGATTACCAGGACGTGTGCTCCGGGCATGTGCTGACCAACTGGCAGGTGTCTTCACTGACATTTTCAACATGTCCCTGATTGAGTCAGTAATACCAACATGTTTCAAGCAGACCACCATAGTCCCTGTGCCCAAGAACACAAAGGCAACCTGCCTAATTGACTACAGACCCGTGGCACTCACGTCCGTAGCAACGAAGTGCTTTGAAAGGGTGGTAAATGGCTCACATCAAAACCATTATCCCAAAAACCTAGACCCACTCCAATTTGCGTACTGCCTAAACAGATCCACAGATGATGCAATCTCTATTGTACTCCACACTGCCCTTTCCCACCTGGACAAAAGGAAAACCTACGTGAGAATGCTATTCAATGACTACAGCTCAGCTTTCAACACCATAGTACCTTCAAAGCTCATCACTAAGCTAAGGATCCTGGGACTAAACACCTCCCTCTGCAACTGTATCCTGGACTTCCTGACGGGCCTCGCCCAGGTGGTGAGGGTAGGTAGCAACACTTCTGCCACGCTGATCCTCAACACCGGAGCCCCTCAGGGGTGCGTGCTCAGTCCCCTCCTGTACTCCCTGTTCACCCATGACCAGGGATGGCCAGACAGCCTACAGGGATGAGGTCAGAGACCTGGCCGGGTGGTGCCAAAATAAAAACCTATCCCTCAACGTAACCAAGACAGAGGAGATGATTGTGAAATACAGGAAAAGGAGGACTGAGCACGCCCCCATTCTCATCGACAGGGCTGTAGTGGAGCAGGTTGCGAGCTTAAAGTTCCTTGGATCTACATCACCAACAAACTAGAATGGTCCAAACACACCAAGTCAGTCGTGAAGAGGGCACGACAAAGCCTATTCCCCCTCAGGAAACTAAAAATATTTGTCTTTAAAAGGTTCTACAGCTGCAACATCGAGAGCATGGTTGCATCACTGCCTGGTATGGCAATTGCTCGGTCTCTGACCGCAAGGCACTACAGAGGCTAGTGCGTAAGGCCCAGTACATCACTGGGGCTAAGCTGTCTGCTTTCCAGGACCTCTACACCAGGCGGTGTCAGAGGAAAGCTCTAAAAAATGGTCAAAGACCCCAGCCACACCAGTCAAAGAGTATTCTCTCTGCTACTGCATGGCAAGCAGTACCGGTGTGCCAAGTCTAGCACAAAAAGGCTTCTCAAAAGTTTTTACCCCCAATCCATAAGAATCCTGAACAGGTAATCAAATGGCTACTTGGACTATCTGCATTGTGTTCCTCCCCCCACCTCCCAACCTCTCTTTAATGCTGCTGCTACTCTCTGTTTATCATATATGCATAGTCACTTTAAATATACATTCATGTACACACTACCTCAGTTGGCCCGACCAACCAATGCTCCCGCACATTGGCTAACCGGGCTATCTGCATTGTGTCCTGCCACCCACCACCCGCTAACCCCTCTTTTACGCTACTGCTACTCTCTGTTCATCATATATGCATAGTCACTTTAATCATATCTACATGTACATACTGTCTCAATCAGGCTGACTAACCGGTATCTGTATGTAGCCTCGCTACTGTTATTTTACTGTATTTTTACTGTTGTTTTATTTCTTTACTTACCTATTGTTCACCTAATACTTTTTTTGCACTATTGGTTAGAGCCTGTAAGTAAGCATTTCACTGTAAGATCTACAACTGTTGTATTCGGCGCACGTGACAAATACACTTTGATATGATTTGATCACTTATTTTCAACAGATATGATTTTAAATTGGAAACAAAACAGGTAGCTCAGTCTCCTTCTTTGAATAAATTTTAATCAACCTCTCTGGCTTTCTTATTTAGAGACAATAGGATTTGATGGGGTAATCCATATCCGTATGATTTCTTTCTCCATCAGAAGTCCCAGATAGCATGCTGCATCTTAGGTTTATCCCGCCAGTCATATTCAAGTGTGAGTTTGTCCTCTGATTTGGAAAGATATTGTCTTGTACTCCATCAATTGAATAATGAAAATGAAAATATATGCCTATTCGTATTATTATTTTACCTTTAAATAATTTATTCAATTTGAAAACATGCTTGGTACATCAACCTGTCATATGAAGTAGATTATTTAACGGCCACAAAGGAGACCCAAAGGGATGAAAAGGAATAATTTGTTTTAGTTCCAGGTGTGTCTGTCTGTGTGTGTTTGGTGTAACCTTTCACGTCTCTCTAGGTTCATTATAGCCTCTCTATCTCTCTTTGACACTCTGTTTCAGTCTGAGGCCTCCTGAATGTTTTATAAGACTGTACCCCAGAGATAATAAGGTTGCATTCTCTGTGTGATGCCTGCCAGTTATCAATCCAACTCGCAATTCTTCCCACAAGGACGACTTTAAGATACAAAGTGCTTTTTTTTCTCTGTATCCATACCATAACCATACATATATTGCAAGATTGCAATTTTTTTTTTAATGAATCCTGCTGTTATGTATTTCAGTTTATTTCAGTGCCCTCTCTTAAAAACATATTTCCCTATATGCCCCTATATCTAACAGCTTTGTCACGCCCTGACCTTAGAGATCCTTTTTATGTCTCTATTTTGGTTTGGTCAGGGCGTGAGTTGGGGTGGGTATTCTATGTTTTCTGTTCTATGTTTTTTATTTTTCTGTGTTTGGCCGGGTATGGTTCTCAATCAGGGACAGCTGTCTATCGTTGTCTCTGTTTTGGAACCATACTTAGGTACCCTTTTTCCCACCTGTGTTAGTGGGAGGTTGACTCTGTTTAGAGCACTTTGCTTATAAGCGTCACGGTTTGTTTTTGTCGTGTTTTGTTTGGCGTCATTTAGATTAAAATTTAAAAAATGTACGCTCACCACGCTGCACCTTGGTCCTCTCCTTTGTACAGCCATGACAAACTTGGGAATGAGTGGACCATTAACTCATGATATGATACTTTTACAATGACAATAATTTAAGAAAATCTCTCAAACACAGGCTTTCTAATATCTTTATATTTTCGGTGTCTTGTGCTTCAGCTGACAGTTCATTTTTTGTTCTCATCCACATGTCGCCTTTCTTCCTGGCTGCAGAGAGAAATATTGAAATGTGCGTTTTGGCAAATTCATTAAGTGTTCTCTTTAATGTTCAATTAGCAGTTTGAAAAAGTGTTCTCTTTAAAGAGACTTATTCAAACTGCTAATGAACCATTAAAGAGAACACTTAAAGAAATGCTAACTAAACATGAAAGAACTCTTTAAAGAGAACACATTCAAACTGGTGATGAACCATTAATGTTTCATTTGCAGTTTGAATACGTGTTCTCTTTCATGTTTAGTTAGCATTTCATTAAGTGTTCTCTTTAATGGTTAATATCTTCTTATGGCTAGGGGTTCCGCTAGCGGCACCCCTCGACAACATTCCGATGAAAGGGCAGCGCACAAAATTCAAAAATATTTGTGGGAAATATGTAACTTGTGCAATACACCAAAGGAAAAACGTAATGTTAATCTACCCATCATGTCCGATTTCAAAAAGGCTTTACAGCGAAAGCACAACATATGATTATGTTAGGTCAGAGCCAAGTCACAAAAACACACACAGCCATTTTTCCAGCCAAAGAGAGGAGTCCCAAAAAGCAGAAATATAGATAAAATGAATCACTAACCTTATCTTCATCAGATGACACTCATAGGACATTATGTTACACAATACATGTATGTTTTGTTCGATAAAGTGCATATTTATATCTGAAAATCTCAGTTTACATTGGCGCGTTACGTTCAGTAATGTTTAGCTTCCAAAACATCCGGTGATTTTGCAGAGAGTCACATGAATTTACAGAAACACTTATAATAAACATTGATAAAAGATACAAGTGTTATTCACAGAATTAAAAAGAGACTTCTACTTAAAACAACCGCTGTGTCAGATTTCAAAAAAACTTTACGGAAAAAGCAAACCATGCAATAATCTGAGTACGGCGCTCAGAGACCAAACCAGCCAAAGAAATATCTGTCATGTTTTGGAGACAACAGAAGTCAGAAATAGCATTATAAATATTCACTTACCTTTGATGATCTTCATCAGAATGCACTCCCAGGAATCCACTGACTCAAAGAGCCCTTATGAGCCCCTCCTTTACGGTAGAAGCCTCAAACAAGTTTCTAAAGACTGTTGACATCTAGTGGAAGCCTTAGGAAATGCAATTTGACCCCATAGACACTGTGTTTTCGATAGGTCAAGCTTTGAAAAACTACAAACCTCAGATTTCCCAATTCCTGGTTGGATTTTTCTCAGGTTTTCGCCGGCCATATGAGTTCTGTTATACTCACAGACATCATTCAAACAGTTTTAAAAACTTCAGAGTGTTTTCTAACCAAATCTAATAATATGTATATACAGTGCTGGGCAACACGGACTTTCAACTCCCTCCAAAGATTGTCTATGAGGTTGAGCTTTGGAGACTGGCTAGGCCACTCCAGGACCTTGAAATGCTTCTTACGAAGCCACTCCTTCGATGCCTGGGTGGTGTGTTTGGTTTTGGTATTTGGTATTTTACATTGCACACAGAGGATATTTTTGAAGAAATCCGCATGCAGTCTCAATTTGGTGTTTGTCCCATTTTCTGTATTCTTTATATGTGAGCAGACTCCAGACCTCACAACCATGAAGGGTAATGGGTTCTATAACTGATTCAAATATTTCTTGCCAGATCCTAATTGTTATGATAATTGTATGATCTTTTGATGGCATAGAAGGCCTTTCTTGCCTTGTCTCTCAGATTGTTCACAGCTTTGTGGAAGTTACCTGTGGCACTGATGTTTAGGCCGAGGTATGAATAGTTTTTTGTGTTCTCTAGGGCAATCATGTCTAGATGGAAGTTCTACTTGTGGTCCTGGCAACTGGACCTTTTTTGAAACCCATTTCAAAAAAACATTTTGGACACCTACTCAATCAAGGGTTTTCTTTATTTTTAAAATTTTTGTTTTACTAAAATTGTAGAATAATAGTGAAGACATCAAAACTATGAAATAACACATATGGAATCATGTAGAAACCCAAAAAAGTGGTAAACAAATCAAAATGTATTTTATATTTGAAACCCTAGACCCACTCCAATAGACCCACATACCGCCCAACAGATCCAAAGATGATGTAATCTCTATTGCACTCCACACTGCCCTTTCACACCTGGACAAAAGGAACACCTACGTGAGAATGCTATTCATTGACTACAGCTCAGCGTTCGACACCATAGTGCCCTCAGAGCTCATCATTAAGCTACGGATCCTGGGACTAAACACCTCCCTCTGTAACTGGATCCTGGACTTCCTGATGGGTCACCCCCAAGTGGTGAGGGTAGGTAGCAAAACATCTGCCATGCTGATCCTCAACACTGGAGCCCCTCAGGGGTGCGTGCTCAGTCCCCTCCTGTACACCCTGTTCATCAGTGACCACATGACCATGCATGACTCCAACACCATCATTACGTTTGCAGACGTAATGATCACCGACAACGACGAGAAAGCCTATAAGGAGGAGGTCAGAGACCAGACCGGGGGGTGCCAGAATAACAACCTCCCGCCTCAACGTAATCAAGACAAAGGAGAAGATAGTGGACTACAAGAAAAGAAGGACTGAGCATGCGCCCATTCTCATCTACGGGACTGTAGTGGAGAAGGTTGTAAGCTTCAAATTCCTTGGATCTACGTCACCAACAAACTAGAATGTTTGGACCAAACACATCAAGACAGTTATGAAGAGGGCACACCAAAATCCATTCCCCCTCAGGAGACTGAAAAGATTTGGCATCCTCAAAAGGTTCACAGCTGCAACATCGAGACTGACTGACTGGTTGCATCACTGCCTGGTACAGCAACTGCTCGGTCTCTGACCACAAGGCACTACAGAGGGTAGTGTGAACAGCCCAGTACTGTACATCACTGGGGCCAAGGTTCCTGCCATCCAGGACATCTTCAGCAGGCAGTGTCAGAGGAAGGCATTAAAAATTGTCAAAGACCCCAGCCACCCCAGTACTAGACTGTTCTCTCTGCTACCGCATGGCAAGCGGTACCGGAGCACCAAGTCTCGGACCAAAAGGCTTCTTTACAGCTTTTACCCTCATCAAGGCATAAGACTAACAGGTTCTTGCTACCCAGAATATTTGCATTGTGATTCACTGTAAGGTGAATGTAACCTGTTGTATTCGGCACATGTGACAAAAACGTTGATTTGATTAATGACCTGGAATGCATTTCAATTTACATGTATGCCTTGTTAAAAGTTAATTTGTGGAATAATTTCCTTCTTAATGCATTTGAGCCAATCAGCTGTGTTATGCCATGTTATGGGTGGTACATATATTTGGTCAAAGACCAAGTCCATATTATGGCAAGAACAGCTCAAACAAGCAAATAGAAGTGGCAGTCCATCATTCTTTTAAGACATGAAGGTCAGTCAATCTGGAACAGTGCAGTCGCAAAAACCAACAAGCACTATGATGAAACTGGCTCTCATGAGGACCGCCACAGGAAAGGAAGAACCAGAGTTACCTCTGCTGCAGGAAAAGTTAAGAGGATAAATTAATTAGAGTTACCAGCCTCAGAAATTGCAGCCCAAATAAATCCTTCAGAGTTCAAGTAACAGACACATCTCAACAACAAGTATTCAGAGGAGCCTGCATGAATCAGTACTTCATGGTCGAATTGCTGCAAAGAAACCACTACTAAAGGACAACAATAAGGAGAAGAGACTTGCCTGGGCCAAGAAACATGAGCAATGGACATTAGACCGGTATAAATCTGTCCTTTGTCCAAATGTTGGATTTTTGGTTCCAACCGCTGTGTCTGTGAGATGCAGTCTAGGTGAACAGATGATCTCTGCATTTGTGGTTCCCACCGTGAAGCGTGGGGGTGCTTTGCTGGTGACACTGTCTGTGATTTATTTACAATTCAAGACACGCTTAACCAGCATGGCTACCACAGCATTCTGCAGCTATAAGCCATCCCATCTGGTTTGGGCTTAGTGGGATTATCATTTGTTATTCAACAGGACAATGACCCAACACACCTCCAGTCTGTGTAAGGGCTATTTTACCAAGAAGGAGACTGATGGAGTGCTGCATCAACATGGGACCACGCAGCAGTCATACTGCTCAGGAAGAAGATGCGTTCTGTCTCCTAGAGATTAACGTACTTTGCGAAAAGTGCAAATCAATCCCAGAACAACAGCAAAGGACCTTGTGAAGATGCTGGAGGAAACAGGTACAAAAGTATCTATATCCACAGTAAAACGAGTTCTATATCAACAACCTGAAAGGCCGTTCAGCAAGGAAGAAGCCACTGCTCAAAAACCCCTAATAAAACAGACTACGGTTTGCAACTGTACATGGGGACAAAGATTGTACTTTTTGGAGAAATGTCCTCTGGTCTGATGACACAAATGTCAGGAATTGTGAAAAACGGAGTTTAAATTTACTTGGCTAAGCTGTATGTAAACTTCCGACTTCAACTGTACGTACATACCAAGCATCCGACAGAGCTGCAGGAGTTGTGACCCATTTTTGATTTTTGTTTATTTATTTATTTTTATTTCACCTTTATTTAACCAGGTAGGCTAGTTGAGAACAAGTTCTCAGTTACAACTGCGACCTGGCCAAGATAAAGCATAGCAGTGTGAACAAGACAACACAGAGTTACACATGGAGTAAACAATTAACAAGTCAATAACACAGTAGAAAAAAAAGAGTCTATATACATTGTGTGCAAAAGGCATGAGGAGGTAGGCGAATAATAACAATTTTGCAGATGTTAATCTGGAGTGATAAATGATCAGATGGTCATGTACAGGTAGAGATATTGGTGTGCAAAAAAGCAGAAAAGTAAATAAATATAAACAGTATGGGGATGAGGTAGGTAAAATTGGGTGGGCTATTTACCGATAGACTATGTACAGCTGCAGCGACCGGTTAGCTGCTCAGATAGCAGATGTTTGAAGTTGGTGAGGGAGATAAAAGTCTCCAACTTCAGCGATTTTTGCAATTCGTTCCAGTCACAGGCAGCAGAGAACTGGAACGAAAGGCGGCCAAATGAGGTGTTGGCATTAGGGATGATCAGTGAGATACACCTGCTGGAGCGCATGCTACGGGTGGGTGTTGCCATCGTGACCAGTGAACTGAGATAAGGCAGAGCTTTACCTAGCATGAACTTGTAGATGACCTGGTGCCAGTGGGTCTGGCGACGAATATGTAGCGAGGGCCAGCCGACTAGAGCCTACAGGTCGCAGTGGTGGGTGGTATAAGGTGCTTTAGTAACAAAATGGATGGCACTGTGATAAACTGCATCCAGTTTGCTAAGTAGAGTGTTGGAAGCTATTTTGTAGATGACATCGCCGAAGTCGAGGATCGGTAGGATAGTCAGTTTTACTAGGGTAAGTTTAGTGAGTGAAGGAGGCTTTGTTGCGGAATAGAAAGCCGACTCTAGATTTGATTTTAGATTGGAGATGTTTGATATGAGTCTGGAAGGAGAGTTTACAGTCTAGCCAGACACCTACGTACTTATAGATGTCCACATATTCTAGGTCGGAACCATCCAGGGTGGTGATGCTAGTCGGGCGTGCGGGTGCAGGCAGCGAATGGTTGAAAAGCATGCATTTGGTTTTACTAGCGTTTAAGAGCAGTTGGAGGCCACGGAAGGAGTGTTGTATGGCATTGAAGCTCGTTTGGAGGTGGAGGTCAAGCGTGTATCTCTTGGCTCCACATTGTCTGTCTGCCAGTCAGTGTGTCTCTGTGATCTTGTCAAGATAGGATGGATTTGATATATGGCTGTTGATATGGAGGATTTGTTTATGGTTCTGAGTTTGAGAAAATAACATAGTTTAGATGACAAAGCTGAACGATAAATTATGCCTATGCTGTCTGGATATGTGTGTGTCTTTGCTAAAGGATCTCAGTTACAATGTGTAAGGGACTCTCAGAGAATTCATTGATAGACACTGAATTGATCTGAGAGTCACAGGGTTGTGATAGAGCTCATATAATTAAAGATGGACTTTGTGATAACCAACTGACTTGTGTGTGGTTTGCTCTCATGATTTGGTAAATAGAGGAAATTTCCACGACACACCCCCATAGAGACTGCCAGAGGACCGGACAGCATGCCCTCCGATTTGACACACTGAACTCTGTCTGCAAAGTAGTTGGTGAACCAGGCAAGGTAGTCATCAGAAAAACCGAGGCTACTGAGTCTGCCGATAAGAATATGGTGATTGACAGAGTCGAAAGCCTTGGCAAGGTCGATGAAGACGGCTGCACAGTACTGTCTTTTATCGATGGCGGTTATGATATCGTTTAGTACCTTGAGCGTGGCTGAGGTGCACCGGTGACCGGCTCGGAAACCAGATTGCACAGCGGAGAAGGTGCGGTGGGATTCGAGATGGTCAGTGACCTGTTTGTTGACTTGGCTTTCGAAGACCTTAGATAGGCAGGATGGATATAGGTCTGTAACAGTTTGGGTCCAGGGTGTCTCCCCCTTTGAAGAGGGGGAGGACTGCGGCAGCTTTCCAATCCTTGGGGATCTCAGACGATAAGAAAGAGAGGTTGAACAGGCTAGTGATAGGGGTTGCGACAATGACGGCGGATAGTTTCAGAAATAGAGGGTCCAGCTTGTCAAGCTTGTCAAACCTGTACGGGTCCAGGTTTTGCAGCTCTTTCAGAACATCTGCTATCTGGATTTGGGTAAAGGAGAACCTGGAGAGGCTTGGGCGAGTAGCTGCGGGGAGGGCGGAGCTGTTGGCCGAGGTTGGAGTAGCCAGGAGGAAGGCATGGCCAGCCGTTGAGAAATGCTTGTTGAAGTTTTCGATAATCATGGATTTATCGGTGGTGACCGTGTTACCTAGCCTCAGTGCAGTGGGCAGCTGGGAGGAGGTGCTCTTGTTCTCCATGGACTTCACAGTGTCCCAGAACTTTTTGGAGTTAGAGCTACAGGATGCAAATTTCTGCCTGAAGAAGCTGGCCTTTGCTTTCCTGACTGACTGCGTGTATTGGTTCCTGACTTCCCTGAACAGTTGCATATCGCGGGGACTATTCGATGCTATTGCAGTCCGCCACAGGATGTTTTTGTGCTGGTCGAGGGCAGTCAGGTCTGGAGTGAACCAAGGGCTATATCTGTTCTTAGTTCTGCATTTTTTGAACGGAGCATGCTTATCTAAAATGGTGAGGAAGTTACTTCTAAAGAATGACCAGGCATCCTCAACTGACGGGATGAGGTCAATGTCCTTCCAGGATACCCGGGCCAGGTCGATTAGAAAGGCCTGCTCACAGAAGTGTTTTAGGGAGCGTTTGACAGTGATGAGGGGTGGTCGTTTGACTGCGGGTCCGTAGCGGTTACATGCAATGAGGCAGTGATCGCTGAGATCCTGGTTGAAGACAGCAGAGTTGTATTTGGAGGGCCAGTTGGTCAGGATTATGTCTATGAGGGTGCCCTTGTTTACAGATTTAGGGTTGTACCTGGTGGGTTCCTTGATGATTTGTGTGAGATTGAGGGCATCTAGCTTAGATTGTAGGACTGCCGGGGTGTTAAGCATATCCAAGTTTAGGTCACCTAACAGAACAAACTCTGAAGCTAGATGGGGGGCAATAAATTCACAAATGGTGTCCAGGGCACAGCTGGGAGCTGAGGGAGGTCGGTAGCAGGCAGCAACAGTGAGAGGCTTATTTCTGGAGAGATTAATTTTTTTAATTAGTAGTTCGAACTGTTTGGGTATGGACCTGGAAAGTATGAAATTACTTTGCAGGCTATCTCTGCAGTAGACTGCAACTCCTCCCCCTTTGGCAGTTCTATCTTGATGGAAAATGTTATAGTTGGGTATGGAAATCTCCGAATTTTTGGTGGACTTCCTGAGCCAGGATTCAGACACGGCAAGGACATCAGGGTTAGCAGAGTGTGCTAAAG
The DNA here is from genome assembly GCF_002021735.2 of Oncorhynchus kisutch. Classification (NCBI taxonomy): domain Eukaryota; kingdom Metazoa; phylum Chordata; class Actinopteri; order Salmoniformes; family Salmonidae; genus Oncorhynchus; species Oncorhynchus kisutch. Next base: position 9,784,687 of record NC_034184.2, read on the forward strand.
CAGTGAGTAAAACAAACTTAGGGAGGAGGTTTCTCATGTTGACATGCATGAAACCAAGGCTTTTTCGATCACAGAAGTCAACAAATGAGGGTGCCTGGGGACATGCAGGGCCTGGGTTTACCTCCACATCACCCGCGGAACAGAGGAGGAGTAGTATGAGGGTGCGGCTAAAGGCTATCAAAACTGGTCGCCTAGAGCGTTGGGGACAAAGAATAAAAGGAGCAGATTTCTGGGCATGGTAGAATATATTCAGGGCATAATACGCAGACAGGGGTATGGTGGGGTGCGGGTACAGCGGAGATAAGCCCATGCACTGGGTGATGATAAGAGAGGTTGTATCTCTGGACATGCTGGTTGTAATGGGTGAGGTCACCGCATGTGTGGGAGGTGGGACAAACAAGGTATCAGGGGTATGAAGAGTGGAACTAGGGGCTCCATTGTAAGCTAAAACAATGATAACTAACCTGAACAACAGTATACAAGGCATATTGACATTTGAGAGAGACATACAGTGAGACATACAGTGAGGCATACAGTAATCACAGGTGTTGATTGGGTGAGCTAGCTAAACCAGTAGGTGAGACAACAACAGCTAATCAGCTAGCACAACAACAGCAGGTAAAATGGCGTTGACTAGGCAGGAGGGTCGGATTAACTACACACAGAGCCTGAGTGCGGCCGACAGATAAAACATAAACAAACAGAATGGAGTACCGTGATGAATGGACAGTCCAGCAGGCATCAGCTATGTAGCCAAGTGATCACAGTGTCCATGGGACAGGGATGCTAGACTGGCGAGTATTATCCAGGCTAAAAAAACTGGCTGGCTGTGCAGAAGGTAAAAGCCGCTAGCAATGGCTAACAATGACTAAATAGCTTGTAGCTAGTTAGCTGGTTGGCTTCTGGAGGTTCTTGAATGTGTTCTAAAAATTCAAAATAATAGCGATTCCGTATCACATTGGGTGAGACAGGTTACCGGAAGGTATAATCGAATTAAAAATCCCAAAGAGATTGAAAGTAAATATGGGTCCAGTGAGTGGATGGGCTGGCTGGGGACGTGGCGATTCAGACAGTTAGCAGGCCTGTACTAACAAGCTAACAGTTAGTAGGACAGGGCTAAACAAGCTAGCAGTTAGCAGGCCGAATTTTAAATTTTTTAATTTTACCTTTATTTAACCAGGCAAGTCAGTTAAGAACACATTCTTATTTTCAATGACGGCCTGGGAACAGTGGGTTAATGTCACAGCATGAACTGCCTGTTCAGGGGCAGAACGACAGATTTGTACCTTGTCAGCTCGGGGGTTTGAACTCACAACCTCAGGTTACTAGTCCAATGCTCTAACCACTAGGCTACCCTGCCGCCCCATTAGCAAGCAAGCAGATGGCAAGGGCTAGAACGTTAGTCTTTGGGGGACGTCGCGATGGGGGTTGAGTCTGTTTATGCCTCTTCATGCTGTGACATTGATAGACCGGTCGTGGGTCCGAATATTGTAGTCCAGGAGTATGCTTTGGTGGTAGCACAGGAGTTCTGGCCAGGCTAGCTTGATGATTGTATTGTCGTAGTTGTGTCTAGGGGGGCATATGGGGGAGGGAATGCTGTCAACTCCAGGTACAGTGGGGCAAAAAAAGTATTTAGTCAGCCATCAATTGTGCAAGTTCTCCCACTTAAAAAGATGAGAGAGGCCTGTAATTTTCATCATAGGTACACTTCAACTATGACAGACAAAATGAGAAAGAAAATCCAGAAAATCGCATTGTAGGATTTTTTTTACATTTATTTGCAAATTATGGTGGAAAATAAGTATTTGGTCACCTACAAACAAGCAAGATTTCTGGCTCTCACAGACCTGTAACTTCTTCTTTAAGAGGCTCCTCTGTCCTCCACTCGTTACCTGTATTAATGGCACCTGTTTGAACTTGTTATCAGTGTAAAATCACCTGTCCACAAACTCAAATAGTCACACTCCAAACTCCACTATGGCCAAGACCAAAGAGCTGTCAAAGGACACCAGAAACAAAATTGTAGACCTGCACCAGGCTGGGAAGACTGAATCTGCAATAGGTAAGCAGCTTGGTTTGAAGAAATCAACTGTGGGAGCAAATAGTAGGAAATGGAAGACATACAAGACCACTGATAATCTCCCTCGATCTGGGGCTCCACGCAAGATCTCACCCCGTGGGGTCAAAATGATCACAAGAACGGTGAGCAAAAATCCCAGAACCACACGGGGGGACCTAGTGAATGACCTGCAGAGAGCTGGGACCAAAGTAACAAAGCCTACCATCAGTAACACACTATGCCGCCAGGGACTCAAATCCTGCAGTGTCAGATGTGTCCCCCTGCTTAAGCCAGTACATGTCCAGGCCCGTCTGAAGTTTGCTAGAGAGCATTTGGATGATCCAGAAGAAGATTGGGAGAATGTCATATGGTCAGATGAAACCAAAATAGAACGTTTTGGTAAAAACTCAACTCATCGTGTGTGGAGGACAAAGAATGCTGAGTTGCATCCAAAGAACATCATACCTACTGTGAAGCATGGGGGTGGAAACATCATGCTTTGGGGCTGTTTTTCTGCAAAGGGACCAGGACGACTGATCCGTGTAAAGGAAAGAATGAATGGGGCCATGTATCGTGAGATTTTGAGTGAAAAGCTCCTTCCATCAGCAAGGGCATTGAAGATGAAACGTGGCTGGGTCTTTCAGCATGACAATGATCCCAAACACACCGCCCGGGCAACAAAGGAGAGGCTTCGTAAGAAGCATTTCAAGGTCCTGAAGTGGCCTAGCCAGTCTTCAGGTCTCAACCCCATAGAAAATCTTTGGAGGGAGTTGAAAGTCCATGTTGCCCAGCAACAGCCCCAAAACATCACTGCTCTAGAGGAGATCTGCATGGAGGAATGGGCCAAAATACCAGCAACAGTGTGTGAAAACCTTGTGAAGACTTTCAGAAGACGTTTGACCTCTGTCATTGCCAACAAAGGGTATATAACAAAGTATTGAGATAAACTTTTGTTATTGACCAAATACTTATTTTCCACCATAATTTGCAAATAGATTTATTAAAAATATTTTTCTAATTTTGTCTGTCATAGTTGAAGTGTACCTATGATGAAAATTACAGGCCTCTCTCATCTTTTTAAGTGGGAGAACTTGCACAATTGGTGGCGGACTAAATACTTTTTTGCCCCACTGTATGTGTTAGTACACAGGGGGACAGAGGGTGTCGGGTTCTTGTCCAGATCTGGCATTTAGGTCACCACAGTCTAGTACATGTCCCTGAACCTTGAAATTGTTGATCTCCCCCTCTAGTATAGATAAGCTGTCATCGTTAAAGTATCGGGATTCTATTGGGGGGATATAGGTACAGTAGCACACAAGGACATTTTTCTCTGTTGAGATATTTCTGTACAGCACTTTGAGATATCAGCTGATGTACGAAGGGCTATATAAATACATTTGATTTGATTTGATTTGATTTGATTTGAGATAATTTCCTTATTAATTTCTAGCCAGATGTAAAATGTTCATTTTTTAAAACTAATTTAATCTAGTGGGTTAGGTCAGCTTTATACCAAATTAGCATAACACCTGAGTATCTTCCCTGTTTCAAACCTCTCTCTCTCGATTTCTCATTCTCTCTCTTCACTCTCATTCTCCATCTTTCTCTCGCCCACTCTCTGTTACTGTCTGTCTCAATCTCTCCCACTCGGTTACTGTCTCTCTCCATATCTCTCTCTCCCCCTCTGTTACTGTCTCTCTCCATCTCTCTCTCCCTCCATTTCTCTCATTCCCCCTCTGTTCCTCCTTCTCGTCACTCTGTGCCATTATTTGTAAGTGTTAAATATGTTGGGTTCATTGGAGACATCCACTCTTTCAGTGTTTACACACTTAAAGCCCAGAGAGACTGTTGACCTGGTGGTGAGGGCCCCACTGGCCCCTACCAAAGTGGTTCTAGTGGGCCTGGGTGCCTGGGGGTGTGGCCCCCAACACACACAAGCACCCGTATTTCATTTCCAATTTACTGTTGAGGTTCAAAGCCTAACTAACAGGCTGTGAAATTATATTTCCACTCTGCAGGAGAAGTTCATTTTCTACTCCGAGAGGAAGCCACGCAAGTAGACAAATAGCGGTGTTAATTACCATGTACAGTATATTGGCTTCAACCTGCCTGTTTCTTTCTCTACTTTTATGTGACATCAGATTTCTGAGAATAGACCCCATTCCTAGAAAAGAGAACGGTGTATGCTAAAAGGGGATGCAATATAGGAACTATACATATCTTAAAGGGGGATTTCACCCTGGGGAATCTGGGCTTGTTTTCATCATGTCTGTAGCATTTCTAGGACAGTGAGATGTGTTTCACACATTATTGCCCAGGGGGATGGCAGGTCAGGGCATCGCATGCTGAATGACCCTACACCCTATGACGACTTCCGGTGGATTAATGGTTGGGAGGGGACCTAAAAATGTGTGTAGTCCTGCTTTGTAGAATTTTGCAAAGGCTCTATGTTATACTGATCGCTCTATGTTATACTGATCGAACTATACGTTTTTGTGGGTGTAGATATGGTTGTCCTTATTCGATAGCGCCATTGGACGTCTTTCAGCGATGTTCCTATCGGCGGATTCATTGCTTAATATATACAGTACCAGCAGACACATTTTTTCCAGTTTCTGATAGACTACAACTTCTGTTGGGCGGTGCTTTGTCCTCTGGCCCCAATCCCTCCCCCAAGGCGGGCAAAACTGAAAGAACTGTCCAGATGCAATTGATTCTTCTCATCAACATGAATTAGATGATGGAGCATCTATTACCTACATGGTGACACTCAACCATAAATGTTTCAAACGGAATACAGCAAAGAAGATAAGAAAAAAAGAGTCGGATTTAGCTAACGTTAGAAGCTCAGCTACAGCCGATGCCAGAACCAAGAGGGCAGATGACAAATACGGTGCCTAGCTAAGAAAATCATTTTTCCTGCAAGCCACCTAGCTAACTAGCTTAACTTTATCTACTGAAACCCATATTGTGTACTGCTGACTAACATACTACTGTGTTACAGTGGGGAGAAATTTAATTATTTTAATTTTTGCTAACTTAGCTAGCTAAACAACTACCAGTAGTCATGTCTATGACTAAAATTAGAAGAGGTTTTACAATTGGAGATCTTTTGTATCTTGATTGACAAACCTATTCTCTTTTTCGTCAAAGATTTGGCTAGCTACTACCCAGCAAACTACAACATTACAACTAGTCAGCTAAAGCTAGGTTAACCAGTAAACGTTAGCACATGACTGGAGTTGGCTAGCTAGTTAGCCTGACGCCTCCTAACTTGTATGCGCCACACTCGCATTTGTAACTTGTTACCCCAAATCTATTTTGCATGAAGAAACAACCTGTCATTCATCACAAACTTTGTGAATATCAGGGTTTTCCCTCTTCACAATGCAGAAAGACTGCATTTATCAGTGACACCACTCGCTTTCATTACAACACACCTGTCATAATTGTTTTCTTTACTTTAGTAGAGGTGTACTATTATTATTATTGCTAAAGGTACTGCATAGGTGTAAACATTTTTTTGCGAGAGATAGCACTTGTATAGCCTAAGAAAGTATCAGAAATGTGCAGAAAGTAGATATGAATGTATTTTATTGAAGGGCACAATAACAGTCTTGAACTTTTTTGTCAACATTGTGATATATTCTTATATACTGTACAATGAGGAATTCAACTACAAAATACTGGTCTTCTCCTATTTTCTTAACCATTGCCTCCACCCACAAGATGTACAAACAACAACAATAAATAAGAATAAAATAAGATAATAGATACAAAACAAAAACATGAAGAACATAAATCAATCAACTCTAATTAGCACATGTAGGACAGTATGCAAGTGTTTGTGCATGGACTGCAGATGTATCTCTCACATGTGCAGCACATACTATTTTTTTTACAGTCGTTCTTTGGCGGGGCAGAATTGGCATCTCCTCCTCTTGCCTGCCCCAGCTGCAGCCTCATGTTGATCAGGACAAGATTCAGCCCCCTGAACAGCTTTCACAAATGCTGCAGAGGCTGCTGTGCGGGGGAGATGCTCCCTTCTTTGAATGTGTGGGGTTACAAGTGCCTTTCCCAGCTGCTCCAGGAACACCCTCCTCTTGTTCCACTTATAAGGCATCCAGGTAGGTTTGATCTTGTTCCATATCACAAAGGAATTGTATGAGGACAGATCAAGTCATCCTCCGGCAGCTGCATGTTCCAATCACCTTGTCCAGGTTGTTGGCTGAGTTCATAAGAGGTGAAGAAATTGTCACAGGTGACATTGTGCCCCCTCAGTCCATCTGTCACTTCCCGCATCCCCTGGTTCTTCTCCGTGCCTCCAACGGTCGGCTTCCCTGTGCAGACTTGCATCTTCCAAGCGTAGCTGGATTGTGTGTCTCAGGCCACCCATATCTTGAGGCCATACTTTGCTGGCTTGCTGGGCATATACTGCCGGAAAGGACAGTGACCTTTTGACAAAAGAGATCACTATCAGTAATTAGTATCAGTGTCACAGAAAACAATCACATAAATCAATGATATTACAGCAAAACATAATAACAGTGAAAATCACTTACATTTACAGACATGAAAATAAAAATGTAGCTCTGAACGGAACCAGTTGCTCATCCACTGTTACTTCAGGTCCAGGGTTGTAGAGGCATGGCAGACGCTCCACCCACTTCTCCCAGACCTCTCTTATGGCCACCAGTTTGTCTCTCACACATTTTGCAGGTCTTGACTCCTGGTTATCAAATCGTAGCATTCTTGAAAAAGTGTGAAAGACTTTCAGTGGCATCGTGGCACGGAAAATTGCCCTTTACGGAAACCCTCCATGGCTGGTGTGATGAACATGTAGAATGTTGAGGCGTGTCCTTGGCATGGGCGACTGCATGTCTTGTGGGCCCTGGGGTCATCCTTATGACACTTTGTGCTGTCATTCTGCCCTGGTTGTTGTATGGTGACAAGGACCATGTTATTTTGCTGTTCTTTGACAAAAATGTCTCTTTCAGCTTGGGGGAGGGGGTTCGTGGGGGGAGATGCTGCACATGCACAACAAAGTTTTAGTTTTGTCTGAGTTCAATCAGTAGCATACAATCTAATTTTGTGTGTGTCTTTGTGGTTTTTGAGGTGTGTAAATTATTTTATAACTGCCCTGTCAAAAATTACCCTAAGAAAATCTTTGTACCATGGTGGTGTAAAACTTTCATGGAAATATGAACAAAGACGATGTTTCACTTATTCTAATGTTGTGGTCACTCTAGGAAAAGTCATACAATTTCAAGTTGAAAAAATATAATCTCGTGGGTTTTCTCTGCTGTTAAACATAGTGGCTGGTCATTTTTGACCCTTAAAACAACACATTGTAACAGACAATGTTTGGAATATTTATTTCTCGGACAGAATAAAATAGATCATCTTTTGTAGTATGGGGGATTCTAAATTGACAAAGGCAGCCTATCTGAGAGAGCCAAGTGAGTGAAAGGTGCTTCAGAGCAGGTAGCCGGGAGAAGGGAATTCTAATTATTATATTCAGCCCAAAGGCACCATGCCGCTGGCCGCAAAGGCATGTATTTTTTTAGGGGGCATTACGACGCCACAAAGGGGATACAACCGGGAAATTCGAGGCATTATCAAGAGCTTGTCAAATTGTGAATGAGAGACTGATGAAGTGTGTACAGCTTGCGCCAAAAACTAAGCAGAGCTCATGCCTTTCATGCAGCTTTTTTTCAAATCATCATTAGAGTTGCATCATGCAGCCTTAGAATGTATAAAAAATACAAACATTGGGCAATACATTTTGATAACAACTAAAGCTGCATAAATAACTCTAAATTAATCAGGGCCTAACATAAGGACAACTCAGACTATGCTATTCTGTTCTTCTGAAATAGACAACATTTTCTTCATATCATGTTTCTTTAGACCTGTCTAAAATACAAAATTAATTTATTGTGATGGTGTAGGCTATATTACATGGATGTTTTAGACTTTAAAATGTAGCTGTTCCAAAGGTTGGCATCAGGGGCTTGTAAGTTATGTGTGGAAGCCCAGAGATGCTAAATGTGTTTATATTAATTAATGGTCAATGACTGTGAGACCGGTAGTTACAGTATTTGCTTGACAATCACCTGCTGACAAAATGTCATGACCACCACCACCCTAGTTGTGAAGGAAAAAAATGTATGGTATTGAATCACTCAGCTTTCGTTAAAATTGACCATCTCAGGTGGACATCAACAGTATCAGTGACAATTGTCTTATCCTCACTCAGGGATAACCTACAGGATACCCTGCTGAAAAAAACAGCATATATCAGCATAGGCTGGTGACCAGCCTTCGTTGTGTTTTCGCTGGTGACCAGCTTTCATTGTGTTTTTGCTTGTCACTCACAAAACCAGCATCCATGCTGGCTTGCAAAGTGATTTCTAATTTTTATTGGAATCCAGTCTGAGTGGGGGATATGCAACAATTTGAACTTTTATTGACCCACAATCTGCAGAACCAGTTAGACCATGCTGGTCAGACAGCAGAAACAGTTAGACCATGCTGGTCAGACAGCAGAAACAGTTAGACCAGCATCTGACAGGTATACACCAGAATGGACCAGCTTGAAATGCATGCCGGTCTATGCTGTTTTTTTCAGCAGGGTATACAGTAGATAGCTCTCTCTACTTTGTGTGCTCTTTTGATCAGATGCTGAATGTCACGTTGTATAAATGATTGGAGACAGGCGCAGGAATTCGTAATAGCGAGGTTTAATACTCCACCCAAAATATACAACATGCCATGAAAAGGCGAAGGGACGATGCCCAAAACAAACACTTCTACAAAAATACAGGGATGAAACCCAAACAAAAGATTGAGGTAAAACATCTAATAAATACACGGGACAAGACACGCAATACACTACACGGGACGAGACCCGTAATAACAAATGCACAACAATACACAGGACGAGACCCGTAACAACAAGTGCACAATACAAGCAGCAGGAAAGCCGAAACAAACAAACAACAGGTACTCACAGACCAACAGACATGGGAACAATAACCGACAAGACAATGGTGAACAGAGGGCAGATGTATACAATTACTAAAGGGAAATTGGAATCAGGTGTGCGTCATGAGACAGTTCAGTGATGCCTAAAAGGCCGGTGACGTAGACCTCCGGAACTGGTACACGGAAAGAGCAGCAGTACCGGTGGAATCTGTGACACTGAATCTGCCAGAAGGGTATTTTTTCCTTTTTTATTTCAATTCCATTCACAGACAAGGTAAGGCTTTTACTATTCAGGATAACACTTAAAATAAAGACTTTTAAAAAAGATATTTCAGGCCAAATCATACACTCAGTCAGACTTCTACCCTCTAATGAAATGTACATACTATAATATTCAACACCTGTACTCCATACCTCCCTCTGTGCCTCTCTGTGTAATCTCTTTTCCGTATTCAGATTTCAGGCGAATGACTGCGTTCACCTCTGCAAGATTATCAGAGGTCGCTCAAAATCTGAGGCTAAGGAATAAAATGGAATAGAAATAAGGAGAGGGGCCCTCTTAAAAATGCATACAGTGATTTCCCCCTTTCCTCTCATAATAGAAAACAAGACAATGCATAGCAAGTAAGATTTATTGGATTTATTTTCATTGTTTCCGAGTTTGTTTCCTCTGCCGAGGTACCCCTCCACCCTCTGGTTTTGACCTTCTGCTCACTTCCAGTCATTGTCAATACTCCTGGTATGCAAGCTTCTTTACAATGCTTCAGGTGTGTGTGGTGGGGGGAAAAGTTCTCATTTGGCAGCGGATGTCTCTTGAGAGGGGATGGAGGCAAACCAGGCCAATGGCAGCACCAGAAATGTTTCACTTGGGTAGCTTTTAGGAGCTTGCTATCTACACTACATGGACAAAAGTATGTGAACTCCTGCTCATCGAACATCTCATTCCAAAATCATGGGCATCAATATGGATTTGGTCCCCAATTTGCTGCTATAACAGCCTCCACTCTTCTGAGAAAGGCTTTTCACTAGATGTTGGAACATTGCGATGGGGACTTGCTTCCATTCAGCCACAAGAGTATTAGTGAGGTTGGGCACTGAGGTTAGCGATTAGGCCTCGCTCGCAGTTGGCGTTCCAATTCATCCCAATGGTGTTCGATGGAGTTGAGGTCAGGGTCTATGCAGGCCAGTCAAGTTCTTCCACACCGATCTTGACAAACCATTTCTGTATGGACCTCACTTTGTGCACAGGGGCATTGTCATGCTGAAAGAGTAAAGGGCCTTCCCCAAACTGTTACCACAATGTTTGAAGCACAATATCGTCTGAAATGTCATTTTATGCTGTAGCATTTAGATTTCTCTTCACTGGAACTAAGTGGCCTAGCCCGAACCATGAAAAACAGCCCCAGGCCATTATTCCTCCTCCACCGAACTTTACAGTTGGCACTATGATTCAGGCAGGTAGCATTCTCCTGGGATCTGCCAAACACAGATTTGTCCGTGGGACTGCCAGATGGAGAAGAGTGATTCATCACTCCAGAGAGCGTGTTTCCACTGCACCTCACGCTACGCACTTCAGCACCCGCCGGTCCCGTTCTGTGAGCTTGTGTGGCCTACCACTTCGCAGATGAGCTGTTGTTGCTCCTAGACGTTTCCACTTCACAATAACAGCACTTACAATTGACCGGGGCAGCTCTAGCAGGGCAAAAATAATACAAACTGACTTGTTGGAAAGGTGGCATTCTACGACGGTACCATGTTGAAAGTCACTGAGCTCATCAGTACAGGCCATTCTACTGCCAATGTTTGTTGGAGATTGCATGGCTGTGAGCCTGCCTGTGGCCGAAATAGCCAAATTCACTAATACCTTTGGCCATGTAGTGTATGGCGTACATGCTAATACATTTGTTTTGGGGATGCTAATGGGAGTGCTAGGCCTATGCTTGAGGGGTTTCAGCACAGCCCCTCCCTGGAGCCACCCATGGAGGAAGGGTGGATGGGGAGAAATTAGGAAATGCACACTATTCAAGTGGTTCAGGGTATAAGCTGTCTTATAACACCGTCTTATGGGTTATCCCACCTGATGGACAGCATTATGGATGTATAACAAACGGTCAGACTGATCAGTCACTGTCCTGTGAATAGGGACAGAGAAGACAATGTGTACTGTAAAATGGTGTGTGGCCTGCTTTTAAGCTATAATACAGGTATATACTGTATGACAGAAAGTAAACACGTAAGATAACAAAATAATGTCATGTGTTGTATTGTAAAAGCAGATCAGTTTCACAGTGCTGCAGTGTAAGCTGCTGTGGGGTTTCTGTTTCCTACAGCATACCTGTCACGCGGGACTAGGTGGGTGAGGAAGGAATCAGGTGCAGAGAGTTCCACTTGGAAAAAGTGCTCTTTTAATATGGCACAAACAATGACAAGCCCAACAACACAAGGCGCGGACAGTAAATGTGACTACCCAAAACACAGGGTGCCAAGTCCAGAAAATATTATACACCTCTACCTAAACACACTCACGTAACACAAAGACAATCCCGCACAAAACAAGGGTGGGTACATGTACTTTAAATAAGGAAGCTCATTAAGCACATACAACAAAACACAGGTGAAACTAATAAGACAAAACAAACAGACAAACAAAAAAGGGATCGGTGGCGGCTAGTAGGCCGGTGACGACGACCGCTGAGCACCGCCGAACAGGCAGGGGAGTCAACTTCGGCGGAAGTCGTGACAATACCCTTTTAAAGATCACTTGAGCTGATATATTCATGCTCACATTGTGACACACAATACTAACCCCAGACCATGGCTAGCCCTAGGAGCAGAGACGGGCCCTAACCCCAGACCATGGCTAGCCCTAGGAGCAGAGACGGGCCCTAACCCCAGACCATGGCTAGCCCTAGGAGCAGAGACGGGCCCTAACCCCAGACCATGGCTAGCCCTAGGAGCAGAGACAGGCCCTAACCCCAGACCATGGCTAGCCCTAGGAGCAGAGACGGGCCCTAACCCCAGACCATGGCTAGCCCTAGGAGCAGAGACGGGCCCTAACCCCAGACCATGGCTAGCCCTAGGAGCAGAGACGGGCCTTAACCCCAGGCCATGGCTAGCCCTAGGAGCAGAGACGGGCCCTAACCCCAGACCATGGCTAGCCCTAGGAGCAGAGACGGGCCCTAACCCCAGACCATGGCTAGCCCTAGGAGCAGAGACAGGCCCTAACCCCAGACCATGGCTAGCCCTAGGAGCAGAGACGGGCCCTAACCCGAGACCATGGCTAGCCCTAGGAGCAGAGACGGGCCCTAACCCCAGACCATGGCTAGCCCTAGGAGCATCGAGGCAGGCCTTAAACCCAGACCTTGGCTAGCCCTAGGAGCAGAGACGGGCCCTAACCTCAGACCTTGGCTAGCCCTAGGAGCATCGAGGCAGGCCTTAACCCCAGACCATGGCTAGCCCTAGGAGCAGATACGGGCCCTATGGGCAGGCCACATACTGTAGCTACTGAACGTCTTGCATTCTCAACATTGTTTTGAGAGAAGAGTCTGACTGTAGTTGGTCAAACAGTTTTTGCAGGCCTTGTTTATACTCCTGAGGACTTTTGTACGATTTCATGTTGTGAAACTCTGCATGCGCTTTGAAATGTAGGATATATATATTGCATAGCGTGAATCATTTCAGGAGAATTTTAAACCATTCCGGCATTAACTTTGGGCATTAAGTTCTACCATTACCTAAAAGGCATTCATTCTCTCAAAACCAAGAAGCATTCTGTGATAATTACACTGAACTCTACACAGCAAATTAAATTAACACACCGCTAAGTTGCATATTTCCCAGAGTGCCTTGACTTTCAAGTGAATTGTGGAGTTACCCATGAGTGAATTTGTTCGTGACAGAGAAGGTTTCTGAGTTCAGCCATTTTAGGTCCTATGGAATTCACCAAGTAAGATCCCAAATTAATGTTTTCATTAAAATGTTATGATTTAACATAAAACAATGACTATTTCATAAGGCCTTATAATAAATATTCCAATGTGATGTCCCCAATGGGGTACTAACCACTTTACTACCAAATATAATGTTAATGTGTAACGTGCAATAATATTCAAGGAAAATTTAACATTGCAATTGAACAAACCTATCATGATCAAATCTAACATTATTTGCCACATCCGCCGAATACAACAAGTGTAGACTTTACCGTGAAATGCTTACTTACAAGCCCTTAACCAACAGTGCAGTTGAAGAAGAAGAAAATATTTACCTAAAATAAAAGCAATAATATTAATATTATTGCTCTCCTGTGGAAGGAGAGGAGGACCAAAACGCAGCGTGGTTATCTCGATACATCTTTAATAAAGATAATAACGAACAATACAAAACACTAAACGTACCGTGAAAAACCAAACCAGCCCTATCTGGTGAAAACATACACAGAGACAGGAACAATCACCCATGAAACACTCAAAGAATATGGCTGCCTAAATATGGTTCCCAATCAGAGACAACAATAAACACCTGCCTCTGATTGAGAACCACTCCAGGCAACCATAGACTACTATACTAAACAACAATCCCATAACCCATAATCCCATAACAAAAACCCTCAGACACAACACACCACACAAATACCCATGTCACACCCTGGCCTGACCAAGATAATAAAGAAAACACAAAATACTAAGGCCAGGGCGTGACAACAATAAGAATAACAATAACGACGCTATATACAGGGGGCACCGGTACCGAGTCAGTGTGCAGGGGTACAGGCTAGTTGAGGTAATCTGTACATGTAGGTGGGGGCGAAGTGACTATGCATAGGTAACAAACAAACAGCTAGTAGCAGCAGTGTACAAGGAGGATGTCAAAGTAAATTGTCCGGTGGAAATTTTTATGAATTGTTCAGCTGTCTAATGGCTTGGGGGTAGAAGCTGTTGAGGAGCCTTTTGGTCCTAGACATGGCGCTCCGGTACCGCTTGCTGTGCGGTAGCAGAGAAAACAGTCTATAACGTGTGTGACTGGAGTCTCTGACAATGTTATGGGCTTTCCACTGACATCGCCTATTATAGAGATCCTGAACTGCAGGAAGCTTGGCCCCAGTGATTCACTGGGCCGTTCGCACTACCCTTTGTAGTGCCTTATGGTCAGATGCCAAGCAGTTGCCAAACCAGGCAGTGATGCAAACGGTCAGGATGCTCTCGATGGTGCAGCTTTAGAACCTTTTGAGGATCTGGGGGCCCATGCCAAATCTTTTCAGTCGCCTGAGGGGGAAAAGGTTTTGTCGTGCCCTCTTCACGACTGTCTTGGTATGTTTAGACCATGATAGTTTGTTGGTGATGTGGACACCAAGGAACTTGAAACTCTCGACCCGCTCCACTACAGCCCTGTTGATGTTAATGGGGGCCTGTTCAGCTCCTTTGTCTTGTTCACATTGAGGGAGAGTGTTAGAAATGTTATGAATAATGACTAAACAATATCTACATTTGAAATAGAACTATAACTAATAAAACTCTACTCTGTTTTGTTATATCTGATTAATAATGTTAATTCATAAGGAAGGGATTGTGTAGCATGAAAAAGGGGGTAATTAAACATAAATACCATTCCAGCTAGGTTGGGGAGGGTGGGTTTTAAGTAAGCAGAAAGGATCGTTAACCTATGGTTGAACCGACTCAACTTAGCTCTGGGATGTTTAGATAAGGCAGAGAGTGTTTTCCTGGGTTTTCCATTATCTGGAACTGTCTTCTAAATAGTGATGGATGAAGGTGAAGATTCCAGAAGTGAATCTTGATAAGTGTGTGTCTGGAGTGAGCGAGCGAGGGAGTTGGAATAAACTTTTGAACCTGTTTTGTCCTGGTCGATAGGAGGAAGGACATTTTATAACCTATGACGTCATATTTTGTATATAAACTGTTGTTTGTGGTTTCATGGCAGTGAGCTCCGAGAATAAATACTATTATCTAATTTTAATAAGACTGGTCTCGATCTATTTTATGCAAATAAAAATCTTACAAATTCTTATAAAATAGACTGAGTGAATTTAATTAAAGGAATTATGAAATTCCGATGACAGAGAGTTGTTGTCCTGGCACCACACTGCCAGTTCTCTGACCTCCCCTCTATAGGCCGTCTCATCGTTGTCGGTGATCAGGCCTACCACTGTTGTGTCGTCAGCAAACGTAATGATGGTGTTGGAGTCATGTTTGGCCATGCAGTCATGGGTGGACAGGGAATATGGGAGGGACTAAGTACACACCCCTGAGGGGCCCCAGTGTTAAGGATCAGAGTGGCAGACTGATGTTGCCTACTCTTACCACCTGGGGGCGGCCCGTCAGGAAGTCTAGGACCCAGTTGCAGAGGGAGGTGTTTAGTCCCAGAGTCCTTAGCTTAATGATGAGCTTCGTGGACACTAAGGGTGTTGAACCCTGGGCTGTAGTTGATGAACAGCATTCTCACATAGGTGTTCCTTCTGTCCAGGTGAGAAGGGCTGTGTGGAGTGCGATTAAGATTGTGTCATCTATGGATCTGTTGGGGCGGTATGCAAATTAGAGTGGGTCTAGGGTGTCCACAAGGATGCTGTTGATGTGAGCCATGACCAGCCTTTCAAAGCTCTTCATGGCTACTGACGTGAGTGCCACGGGGCGGTAATCATTTAGGACGGTTACCTTCCCTTCCTTGGGCACAGGGACTATGGTGGTCTGCTTGAAACATGTAGGGATTACAGACTCGGTCAGGGAGAGGTTGACAATCTCTGTGAAGACACTTGACAGTTGGTCCACGCACGCTTTGAGTACATGTCCTGGAAATCCGTCTGGCCCAGCGGCTTTGTGAATGTTAACCTGTTTAAAGGTCTTGCTCACATTGGCTACCGAGAGTGTTATCCCACAGTCATCCAGGACAGCTGGTGTTCTTGTGCATGCTTCATGTTACTTGCCTTGAAGCGAGCATAAAAGTCATTTAGCTCATCTGGTAGGCTCGCGTCACTGGGCAGCTCGCGTCTGGGTTTCCCTTTGTAGTCCGTAATAGTTTTCAATCCCTGCCACATCTGACCTGCGTCAGATCTGGTGTAGTAGGATTCAATCTTAATCCTGTATTGCTCACATTGGCTGACTGTGGGATAACACTCTCGGTAGCCAATGTGAGCAAGACCTTTAAACAGGTTAACATTCACAAAGCCGCTGGGCCAGACGGATTTCCAGGACATGTACTCAAAGCGTGCGTGGACCAACTGTCATTGTTATTTACTTTCACAGGTGGCCAAATATAACTATATAAAAGCCACGCCTCCTGAAAATAATGTATTAAAAAAGCCCCACCTGCTTGGTCAACCCAGCATGAAAGTGAATAAAAACCAATTGATGGTTAACTTAACTCATGTTTGGTTAATCCGAACAACCCAACATGTTGGATTATTCACACAACCTGTCACATTATGCTGACTTGCAAAGGGATTTATAATTCCTATTGAAATTCAGCCACGGTGGGGATATCCAAACTTCTGAATTTCTTGATCGCCCGCAACCTGCCTTCAAAATGCCAGGGTTGAGAAGACTGAAATTATTCTTCTTCTGTGGGTTTTATGGCAGACTACAACCCAAAAAGGTGTATTGCCGCCACCAACTGGACGGGCTCAAACCAAAAAAAGATTTCTAAAATAAAACATAAATCCGTACATAATAGTGAAACTAACTTAATCCACCCCAATAAAAATAGTACATTGCCAAAACAAACAAAACTCCCACTTTTTCCTCCTTATAATTCTCCATATCTCCCTTCTCAGGCTCTAGGACTTGAGAGGGCGGGACGTCTTGTGCCAATATTCCATGTAACTCCTTTGCTGAGAAATCTCTTAACCCCAGGAACCGCTTCGCCGCGTCCACTATGATTTCTATCTTTCCGGACCTTCTCTCTACCTTGGCAGTGCCATTAATTACCATAGCTATAAAGGCCACAAAGTCCACCTTCTTAACCTTTAAAATATCAGGATCCTGCTGGTGAACAGCAACCCCTGCAGCCTGCAGTGTAGGCCTATCTACCACCATGGACTCTTCAGATGCACCATTAAACCCTCAACCCTTTTTACAGCTGCTGCATATGATATGCTCTTTACTACCCTGACTTTGGCCAACTCATCCTCTATCACCCCTGTGAGGCATGGCTTCATGATTCCCACCATACTTGCAACATGTCACATATTCATCACCTTTATAGCACATAATATGGAACTCTGCTCAGCTGCTCCTCATTTAAAAAACCTACCCCTACTAGATATGAAGGATCATTCTCATCACTGTACAGTCGTGGACAAAAGTTGACACAAATATTCATTTCCACAAAGTTTGCTGCTTCAGTGTCTTTAGATATTTTTGTCAGATGTTACTATGGAATACTGAAGTATAATTACAAGCATTTCATAAGTGTCAAAGGCTTTTATTGAAAATTATATGAAGTAGATGCAAAGAGTCCATATTTGCAGTGTTGACCCTTCTTTTTCAAGACCTCTGCAAGCCGCCCTGGCATGCTGTCAATTCACTTCTGGGCCACATCCTGACTGATGGTGCCCATTCTTGCATAATCAATGCTTGGAGTTTGTCAGAATTTGTGGGGTTTTGTTTGTCCTCCCGCCTCTTGAGGATTGACCACAAGTTCTCAATTGGGATTAAGGTCTGGGGAGTTTCCTGGCCATGGACCCAAAATATCGATGTTTTGTTCCCCGAGCTACTTAGTTATCACTTTTGCCTTATGGCAAGGTGCTCCATCATGCTGGAAAAGGCATTGTTCGTCACCAAACTGTTCCTGGATGGTTGGGAGAAGTTGCTCTCGGAGGATGTGTTGGTACCATTCTTTATTCATGGCTGTGTTCTTAGGCAAAATTGTGAGTGAGCCCACTCCCTTGGCTGAGAAGCAACCCCACACATGAATGGTCTCAGGAGGCTTTACTGTTGGCATGACACAGGACTGATGGTAGCGCTCACCTTGTCTTCTCCGGACAAGCTTTTTTCTAAATGCCCCAAACAATCGGAAAGGGGATTCATCAGAGAAAATGACATTACCCCAGTCCTCAGCAGTCCAATCCCTGTACCTTTTGCAGAATATCAGTCGGTCCCTGATGTTTTTCCTGGAGAGAAGTGGCGTCTTTGCTGCCCTTCTTGACACCAGGCCATCCTCCAAAAGTCTTTGCCTCACTGTACGTGCAGATGCACTCACACCTGCCTGCTGCCATTCCTGAGCAAGCTCTGTACTGGTGGTGCCCCAATCCCGCAGCTGAATCAACTTTAGGAGACGGTCCTGGCGTTTGCTGGACTTTCTTAGGCACCCTGAAGCCTTCTTCACAACAATTTAACCGCTCTCCTTGAAGTTCTTGATGATCCGATAAATGGTTGATTTAGGTGCAATATCTTTGCCCGTGAAGCACCTTTTGTGCAAAGCAATGATGGCGGCATGTGTTTCCTTTCAGGTAACCATGGTTGACAGAGGAAGAACAATGATTCCAAGCACCACCCTCCTTTTGAAGCTTCCAGTCTGTTATTCGAACTAAATCAGCATGACAGAGTGATCTCCAGCCTTGTCCTCGTCAACACTCACACCTGTGTTAACGAAAGAATCACTGACATGATGTTAGCTGGTCCTTTTGTGGCAGGGCTGAAATGCAGTGGAAATGTTTTGGGGGGGGATTCAGTTCATTTGCATGGCAAAGAGGGACTTTGCAATTAATTGCAATTCATCTGATCACTCTTCATAACATTCTGGAGTATATCCAAGTTGCCATCATACAAACTGAGGCAGCAGACTGAAAATTAATATTTGTGTCATTCTCAAAACTTTTGGCCACAACTTTGCTCCGTTCTCAATTCTTTTGGACAATACTCAAATTCTCCTTGATTCTACCGCTAATGTATTCAAAATCCACTTCATCACCCGCATTATCTTTCTTTTTTTTGATTCCTACTAAGCAATCGGACTCCTCAGAAAGCCGAAATAAGAGACTACCTAAACCATCTAAACTGGAACAACCATTTCAGTAATGGGTGCAACAAATCCAAGTAGCGTATTGTATTAGTTTAAAGAATGTATGTAATTTATATTTGAGGAGCTAAAGTTGAATTAATCAGTCAATGTAATACAAAAACATAGATATTAAAACAAACAATTCTTCAAATCAACCTGCAATACAGCATGCTGGGAAATATGATAATGATGGGCGTGGTTTTGGTTCAACACTGACAGAGTTCATTGTTATGTTTAGATTGGAGGTCCTCAAAATAAGGCCTTATGAGATACCTATTGTATTAAACAATTTAATTGTAGTAACATATTTACTCAGTATTTCACATGGTGAAGACCATAGGACTGAAAATGGATGAATGCAACAATTATGTATCTCACCAACAAATACAGTCATGGGCGGTAAACTCTACAATTCACTCAAAAGGCAAGGCACTCAGGGATATAAGGTTTTACTCCAAGCCTGGACACCTTTCCCTGAGACTATGTGGTAGTAACTCTACACCTTTCCCTGAGACTATGTGGGGGTGCCTGGACACCTTTCCCTGAGACTATGTGGTAGTAACTCTACACCTTTCCCTGAGACTATGTGGTAGTAACTCTACACCTTTCCCTGAGACTATGTGGTAGTAACTCTACACCTTTCCCTGAGACTATGTGGTAGTAACTCCACACTTTCCATGAAACTATGTGGGAGTAACTCTACACCTCTCCCTGAGACTATGTGGTAGTAACTCTACGCCTTTCCATGAGACTATGTGGTAGTAACTCTACACCTTTCCCTGAGACTATGTGGTAGTAACTCTACACCTTTCCCTGAGACTATGTGGTAGTAACTCTACACCTTTCCCTGAGACTATGTGGTAGTAACTCTACACCTTTCCATGAGACTATGTGGTAGTAACTCTACACCTTTCCCTGAGACTATGTGGTAGTAACTCTACACCTTTCCATGAGACTATGTGGTAGTAACTCTACACCTTTCCCTGAGACTGTGGTAGTAAATCTACACCTTTCCCTGAGACTATGTGGTAGTAACTCTACACCTTTCCCTGAGACTGTGGTAGTAACTCTTATGTGGTAGTAACTCTACACCTTTCCATGAGACTATGTGGTAGTAACTCTACACCTTTCCCTGAGACTATGTGGTAGTAACTCTACACCTTTCCATGAGACTATGTGGTAGTGACTCTACACCTTTCCCTGAGACTATGTGGTAGTAACTCTACACCTTTCCCTGAGACTATGTGGTAGTAACTCTACACCTTTCCATGAGACTATGTGGTAGTAATTCTACAACCTTTCCCTGAGACTATGTGGTAGTAACTCTACACCTTTCCATGAGACTATGTGGTAGTAACTCTACACCTTTCCCTGAGACTATGTGGTAGTAACTCTACACCTTTCCCTGAGACTATGTGGTAGTAACTCTACACCTTTCCATGAGACTATGTGGTAGTAACTCTACACCTTTCCCTGAGACTATGTGGTAGTAACTCTACACCTTTCCATGAGACTATGTGGTAGTAACTCTACACCTTTCCATGAGACTATGTGGTAGTAACTCTACACCTTTCCCTGAGACTATGTGGTAGTAACTCTGCACCTTTCCATGAGACTATGTGGTAGTAACTCTACACCTTTCCCTGAGACTATGTGGTAGTAACTCTACACCTTTCCATGAGACTATGTGGTAGTAACTCTACACCTTTCCCTGAGACTATGTGGTAGTAACTCTACACCTTTCCATGAGCCTATGTGGTGGTGCCTGGACACCTTTCCCTGAGACTATGTGGTAGTAACTCTACACCTTTCCCTGAGACTATGTGGTAGTAACTCTACACCTTTCCCTGAGACTATGTGGTAGTAACTCTACACCTTTCCCTGAGACTATGTGGTAGTAACTCTGCACCATTCCATGAGACTGTGTGGTAGTAACTCTACACCTTTCCCTGAGACTATGTGGTAGTAACTCTACACCTTTCCATGAGACTATGTGGTAGTAACTCTACACCTTTCCCTGAGACTATGTGGTAGTAACTCTACACCTTTCCATGAGCCTATGTGGTGGTGCCTGGACACCTTTCCCTGTTACATGTGGTAGTAACTCTACACCTTTCCCTGAGACTGTGGTAGTAACTCTACACCTTTCCATGAGACTATGTGGTAGTAACTCTACACCTTTCCCTGAGACTATGTGGTAGTAAATCTACACCTTTCCCTGAGACTATGTGGTAGTAACTCTACACCTTTCCCTGAGACTATGTGGTAGTAACTCTACACCTTTCCCTGAGACTATGTGGTAGTAACTCTACACCTTTCCCTGAGACTATGTGGTAGTAACTCTATACCTTTCCATGAGACTATGTGGTAGTAACTCTACACCTTTCCCTGAGACTATGTGGTAGTAACTCTACACCTTTCCCTGAGACTATGTGGTAGTAACTCTACACCTTTCCATGAGACTATGTGGTAGTAACTCTACACCTTTCCATGAGACTATGTGGTAGTAACTCTACACCTTTCCATGAGACTATGTGGTAGTAACTCTACACCTTTCCATGAGACTATGTGGTAGTAACTCTACACCTTTCCATGAGCCTATGTGGTGGTGCCTGGACACCTTTCCCTGATGCATGTGGTAGTAACTCTACACCTTTCCCTGAGACTATGTGGTAGTAACTCTACACCTTTCCATGAGACTATGTGGTAGTAACTCTACACCTTTCCCTGAGACTGTGGTAGTAAATCTACACCTTTCCCTGAGACTATGTGGTAGTAACTCTACACCTTTCCATGAGACTATGTGGTAGTAACTCTACACCTTTCCATGAGACTATGTGGTAGTAACTCTACACCTTTCCCTGAGACTGTGGTAGTAACTCTACACCTTTCCCTGAGACTATGTGGTAGTAACTCTACACCTTTCCCTGAGACTATGTGGTAGTAACTCTACACCTTTCCATGAGACTATGTGGTAGTAACTCCACACCTTTCCCTGAGACTGTGGCAGTAACTCTACACCTTCCCCTGAGACTATGTGGTAGTAACTCTACACCTTTCCATGAGACTATGTGGTAGTAACTCCACACCTTTCCCTGAGACTGTGGCAGTAACTCTACACCTTCCCCTGAGACTATGTGGTAGTGCCTGGACACCTTTCCCTGAGACTATGTGGTAGTGCCTGGACACCTTTCCCTGAGACTATGTGGTAGTGCCTGGACACCTTTCCCTAAGACTATGTGGTAGTGCCTGGACACCTTTCCCTGAGACTATGTGGTAGTAACTCCACACCTTTCCCTGAGACTATGTGGTAGTGCCTGGACACCTTTCCCTGAGACTATGTGGTAGTAACTCCACACCTTTCCCTGAGACTATGTGGTAGTGCCTGGACACCTTTCCCTGATACATGTGGTAGTAACTCTACACCTTTCCCTCAGACTATGTGGTCGTGCCTGGACACCTTTCCCTGAGACTATGTGGTAGTGCCTGGACACCTTTCCCTGAGACTATGTGGTAGTAACTCTACACCTTTCCCTCAGACTATGTGGTCGTGCCTGGACACCTTTCCCTCAGACTATGTGGTCGTGCCTGGACACCTTTCCCTCAGACTATGTGGTAGTGCCTGGACACCTTTCCCTGAGACTATGTGGTCGTGCCTGGACACCTTTCCCTGAGACTATGCGGTCGTGCCTGGACACCTTTCCCTGAGACTATGTGGTCGTGCCTGGACACCTTTCCCTCAGACTATGTGGTAGTGCCTGGACACCTTTCCCTGAGACTATGTGGTCGTGCCTGGACACCTTTCCCTGAGACTATGTGGTGGTGCCTGGACACCTTTCCTTCAGACTATGTGGTAGTGCCTGGACACCTTTCCCTGAGACTATAGGGTAGTAACTCCACACCTTTCCCTGAGACTATGTGGTAGTGCCTGGACACCTTTCCCTGAGACTATGTGGTAGTAACTCCACACCTTTCCCTGAGACTATGTGGTCATGCCTGGACACCTTTCCCTGAGACTATGTGGTAGTAACTCTACACCTTTCCCTGATACATGTGGTAGTAACTCTACACCTTTCCCTCAGACTATGTGGTCGTGCCTAGACACCTTTCCCTGAGACTATGTGGTAGTGCCTGGACACCTTTCCCTGAGACTATGTGGTAGTAACTCTACACCTTTCCCTGAGACTATGTGGTAGTGCCTGGACACCTTTCCCTGAGACTATGTGGTAGTAACTCTACACCTTTCCCTGAGACTATGTGGTAGTAACTCTACACCTTTCCCTGAGACTATGTGGTAGTGCCTGGACACCTTTCCCTGAGACTATGTGTTAGTAACTCTACACCTTTGCCTCAGACTATGTGGTCGTGCCTGGACACCTTTCCCTGAGACTATGTGGTAGTAACTCTACCCCTTTCCCTGAGACTATGTGGTAGTAACTCTACACCTTTCCCTCAGACTATGTGGTCGTGCCTGGACACCTTTCCCTGATACATGTGGTAGTAACTCTACACCTTTCCCTCAGACTATGTGGTCGTGCCTGGACACCTTTCCCTCAGACTATGTGGTCGTGCCTGGACACCTTTCCCTGAGACTATGTGGTTGTGCCTGGACACCTTTCCCTGAGACTATTTGGTCGTGCCTGGACACCTTTCCCTCAGACTATGTGGTCGTGCCTGGACACCTTTCCCTGAG
Source organism: Oncorhynchus kisutch (assembly GCF_002021735.2). NCBI lineage: Eukaryota > Metazoa > Chordata > Actinopteri > Salmoniformes > Salmonidae > Oncorhynchus > Oncorhynchus kisutch. Next base: position 9,808,437 of record NC_034184.2, read on the forward strand.
ACTATGTGGTCGTGCCTGGACACCTTTCCCTGAGACTATGTGGTCGTGCCTGGACACCTTTCCCTGAGACTATGTGGTCGTGCCTGGACACCTTTCCCTCAGACTATGTGGTCGTGCCTGGACACCTTTCCCTGAGACTATGTGGTCGTGCCTGGACACCTTTCCCTCAGACTATGTGGTCGTGCCTGGACACCTTTCCCTGAGACTATGTGGTTGTGCCTGGACACCTTTCCCTGAGACTATGTGTTCGTGCCTGGACACCTTTCCCTGAGATACACACAGAGAGACACACAGAGGGTCACACAGAGGGACACACAGAGGGACAGCCCCCTGAGCTTCTCCAGTTTATAACTAGAGGCCTGCTAGGCCTGTCCGTTTAGCTCCAACATGACTTTCTGCCAGACTCCCGGTTCCCTCTCTTCCCCTCCTGTCATCATTACAAGAGGCGTGATGAGACAGAGGCAGGTAAATAAACATTTAATGAGCAGCTCATCACTGTAATAGTCCTGGCTCTTTCCCTTCACACATCTCAGAGGGTCTCTTTTTATTTCCGCCACCAGCTAGAGTAAAGTACACAGGTTGGCTGTATCCTAAATGTTACCCTATTCCCTATGAAGTACACTCATTTTGACCAGCCGTATTGGCCCTGTATAGGGAAGAGGGTGCATTCAAGACAGCCTCTGTCTACAACCCCAGCTAACAACACAACACCTCCTTTAGTCCTCTTACCATCCCCTCCGCTCAGCCCTCTTCTCCTCTCCCACTCACTCACTCCAAATAATGGGCCTTATTTGGTTTTAATTGAGATCCCTGTGAAGCCTCTGAGGTATGAAGAGCAAGGGAAGAAAGAGAGGAAGAAAGAGACAAAGAGCAATGGAAGAAAGAGCAAGAAAGACAAAAATCTGGGTTTTAATGATCACTCCTTTAACTCATCTCTCCATTTTCAACCTGGGGCATAACGAATGACCTGCTACGCTTTATGCAGAGGGAGCATACACACACACACACATGCACACACGCACACACATGCACACACACACTACAACTACACTTATCTAAATCCACATCTAAAACCTGATTGCTCACAATGGGGACTTGTCTGAATAAATCGTCCAATTGTCTACCCACGTGCAGACTTACATCAATGGGTTCTCATCTGAACTGTAAAGGACATTTTCCCTAATAACTGATCCTTCTTGTTATCTCCACACAATTAATCCCCATTAAACTGAGCACAAAGCAGGGATAAGAAAACAGTGGCAAGCTCTGGGTCTTAATGTCTGTCTGAAAGGGCTTACGGTTAACGAGTGCAGGCCTCGGCCTCCTCAGTTCCCTAGTTGTGTCTCAAATGGCATCCTATTCCCAATATAGTGCACTGTGCGGGCCCTGGTCAAAAGTAGTGTGGGTCAAAAGTAGTGCAGTATATAGGGAATAGGGTGCCATTTGAGATGCTACCACTGCCTGTACCATTCATTCCCTCCCCCTAAAAGTATAGTCAGACTCTTTCTCACATGGACACCTAATTACTTTCTCATGTGGGGGGAAATAAAATGGTTCAAGGTTAATTTCAGAAAGCTATTTCATTTATTGCTGTGATTAGAGTGACCACATGTCCCGGATTACGCGGGACAGTCCTGCATTTTGGACCTTTTTCCCGCAACCAAACAATAATTTCCGCACTTTATCAACAAATTCAAACACCACTAATTTAAAAAAATTAAAAAGGGAGTGGCTCCTAATGTGTGAACGGATCTTTTATTTCTGAGGCTCTGTGTCTGTAAATTTTTGCAGTATCTTGCGGGAATTTGGGACTTCTCTCATTTTCTCATGCTGAAACCTGATCAGATGCATAGCTAATTAAATCAGAGCCTAAAAGATGATATTCTCAACGTCACTAAGCAAACAACCAAACAACAATAGCCGCTACAATGTCAAAAGATGATTTTGTCATGAGTTCAGTACCATTTGCTTGATTTTGCAGACCCACAACTATGGTGTATCGTCATTAAAATTAAATCAAATTGCATTAGTCACATGCGCCGAATACAACAGGTATTACATTACCTTACAGTGAAATGCTTACTTACGAGCCCCTAACCGACAGTGCAGTTTAAAAAAATATGGATAAGATTAAGAGATAAAAGTAACAAGTAATTAAAGAGCAGCAGTAAAAAATAACAATATATACAGGGGGGGTGCCAGTACAGAGTCAGTGTGCAGGTGCACCGGTTAGTTGAGGAGGTATGTACATGTAGGTAGAGTTATTAAAGTGACTATGCATAGATGACAACAGAGAGTGGCAGTGGTGTGGAGAGGCATCCTATTCAATGCAAATAGTCTGGGTAGCCATTTTACTAGATGTTCAGGAGACTTATGGCTTGGGGGTAGAAGCTGTTTAGAAGCCTCTTGGACCTATACTTGGTGCTCCGGTTCGTTCGCCGTTCAGTAGCAGAGAGAAGAGTCTATGACTAGGGTGGCTGGAGATTTTGACCATTTTTAGGGTCTTCCTCTGACACCGCCTGGTATAGAGGTCCTGGATGGCAGGAAACTTGGCTCCAGTGATGTACTGGGCCATTCTCAATACCCTCTGTAGTGCCTTGCGGTCGGAGGCCGAGCAGTATCCATACCAGGCAGTGATGCAACCAGTCAGAATGCTCTCGATGGTGCAGCTGTAGAACCTTTTGAGGATCTGAGGACCCATGTCAAATATTTTTTGTCTCCAGAGGGGGAATACGTTGTGTTGTGCCCTAGAACCCTGCTGGCTACATGGCTAGCTAGATGACCAGTGGTAACAGTGAGGTCCATATGAGATTCAAGGCTTTAATAAGAAAATACATTTTGATGAGCTAGCTACACCACTTATCAAAGAGGATACTAGCTAGCTTTGCATTAGTGATGTTACGTTTAATACCGGAACTCTAAGGCATGTGTAAAAATGTCTGTGTCACTTTATTAGGAGTACGTGATCAATGACGTTTCATCGAACAACCATCTGATTGGTTTGGTAGAAGACAAATTGGTCACGTAGCGCTAAGGGGTGTGGGACATCATCTATAATTATTTGGCTGCTCTAAACTATTTTGACCAGCAGGTACCACTAGTGTACACTGTGTTGATCAAAGCCTTGAGTAATGAACCTATTTTCGACACTATTGGCTGGAAAACCTCAATGTTTCAGGAAGCTTCATTTCCCATTCACTACTTTGCATGCATGGCAGGAGCAGTGTTGTTCAAGAAACTGTCTCTGGTGTTATCTAAGATCGTAGACCGTCTCCGGTGTTGTCCAAGATGGTAGACCGTCTCCGGTGTTGTCCAGGTGGTAGACCGTCTCCGGTGTTGTCCAGGATGGAAGACCGTCTCCGGTGTTGTCCAGGATGGAAGACCGTCTCCGGTGTTGTCCAGGATGGAAGACCGTCTCCGGTGTTGTCCAGGATGGAAGACCGTCTCCGGTGTTGTCCCGGATGGTAGACCGTCTCTGGTGTTGTCCAGGTGGTAGACCGTCTCCGGTGTTGTCCAGGTGGTAGACCGTCTCCGGTGTTGTCCAGGTGGTAGACCGTCTCCGGTGTTGTCCAGGTGGTAGACCGTCTCCGGTGTTGTCCAGGTGGTAGACCGTCTCCGGTGTTGTCTAGGATGGTAGACCGTCTCTGGTGTTGTCCAGGATGGTAGACCGTCTCCGGTGTTGTCCAGGATGGTAGACCGTCTCCAGTGTTGTCCAGGATGGTAGACCGTCTCCGGTGTTGTCCAGGATGGTAGACTGTCTCCGGTGTTGTCCAGGATGGTAGACCATCTCCGGTGATGTCCAGGATGGTAGACCGTCTCCGGTGTTTCCCAGGATGGTAGACCGTCTCGACATTAAAACCAGGACAGACTGGGAAGCAAGAACGCCGGCCCATACACAGATAAAGCAGCTTTTGGATAAAAACATGGATACGACTAAATAGACTATATATCCAAAAGTATGTGGACAACTCTTCAAATTAGTAGATTTGGCTGTTTCAGCCACACACACGTTGCTGACAGGTATTAAAAAAATATCACACAGCCATGCAATCTCCATAGACAAACATTGGCAGCAGAATGGTCTTACTGAAGTACTCAGTGACATTCAACATGGCACTGTCATAGGATGTCACCTTTTCAATAAGTCAATTCGTCAAATTTTTGCCCTGCGAGAGCTTTCCGGGCAACTGTAGGTGCTGTTATTGTGAAGTGGAAAGGTCTAGGAGCAACAATGGCTCAGGCGCAAGGTAATAGGCCACACAAGCTCACAGAACGGGACCGCCGAGTGCTGAAGCGCATAGTGAGTATAAATTGTCTGTTCTTGGTTGCAAAACTCACTACAGAGTTCCAAGCTGCCTCTGGAAGAAACATCAGCACAGTAACTGTTCGTCGGGAGCTTGATGAAATGGGCTTCCATGGCCGTGCAGCCAAGCACAAGCCTAAGATCACCATGCGCAATGCCAAGCACTGGCTGGAGTGGTGTAAAGCTCACCGCCATTGGACTCTGGAGCAACAGAAACACGTTTTCTAGAGTGATGGATAACACCATCTGGCAGACCTACAGATGAATCTGGGTTTGGCTGATGCCAGGAGAACACTACCTGCCCCAATGCATAGTGCCAACTGTAAAGTTTGGTGGTGGAGGAATAATGGTCTGGGGCTGTTTGTCATGGTTTGGGCTAGGCCCCTTAGTTCCATTGAAGGGAAATCTTAATGCCATACAGTATACAATGACATTCTAGATGATTCTGTGCTTCCGAATTTGTGGACCCTTTCCTGTTTCAGCATGACCCCATGCGCAAAGCGAGGTCCATACAGAAATGGCTGGTAAAGATCGGTGGAAGAACTTGACTGTCCTGTGCCTAATCACCCTGCATCAGTGCCCATCTTCACTAATGCTCACACAAAGAAAAAGCCATATCTCAGACTGGCCAATAAAAATAAAATATTAAGATAGGCAAAAGAACAGAGACACTGGACAGCGGAACTCTGCCTAGAAAGCCGGCATCCCGGAATCGCCTCTTCACTGTTGATGTTGAGACTGGTGTTTTGTGGGTACTATTTAATGAAGCTGCCAGTTGAGGACTTGTGAGGCGTCTGTTTCTCAAACTAGGCACTCTAACGTACTTGTCCTCTTGCTCAGTTGTGCACCGGGGCCTCCCACTCCTCTTTCTATTCTGGTTAGTGCCAGTTTGCGCTGTTCTGTGAAGGGAGTAGTACACAGCATTGTACGAAATCTTCAGTTTCTTGGCAATTTCTTGCATGGAATAGACTTCATTTCACATAACAAGTATAGACTGACGTGTTTCAGAAGAAAGTCCTTTGTTTCTGGCCATTTTGAGCCTGTAATCAAACACACAAATGCTGATGCTCCAGAAACCTCAACTAGTCTAAAGAAGCCCAGTTTCAGATGTGCTAACATAATTGCTAAAAGGTTTTCTTATGATCAATTAGCCTTTAAAAATGAAAAACTTGGATTAGCTAACACAACGTGCCATTGGAACACAGAAGTGATGGTTTCTGATAGTGTGCTTCTGTATGCCTATGTAGATATTCCATTAATAAAATCTGCCGTTTCCAGCTACAATAGTCATTTACAACATTAACAATGTCTACACTGTATTTCTGATCAATTTTATGTTATTTTAATGGACAAGAAATTTGCTTTTCTTTCAAAAACAAGGACATTTCTAAGAGATCCCAAAATCTTGAACACTAGTGTATATTTACCCCAAAAAATATATGGGGGATTGGAAATTATGCAGACAATTACATTGATGGAAGCAACCATCTATCTGCAATATTAAAGCTTATCCACCCCTAGAATATTTTTTTGTTGCGATGCTGCAAAGATTTTGTATTCATGTAGGCTACACTGTCCCGCAAAATCACCCTGTTGTCCCGCATTTTGGAATCTGAAATGTGGTCACCCTAGCTGGGACTATAGGCATACACATTTCTCAAGAAAATCTCTTGCAATTATTTGATTAAATTAAAATGGGTCTGGAGCGCTAGACAGCTGGTTGAAGTCTTACTGTATTGGACAGCAGAGCTGGGGTAATGACATGCCAGTGCTTTAGAGAGCCATGGGATGCATCCCAATTGGCACCCTATTCCTTATACAGTGCACTACTTTGACCAGGGCGCATAGGGCTCTGGACAAAGGTAGTGCACTATGTAGGGAATAGGGTGCCATTTGGGATGGGACCTTTGCCAATCCTGTTGTGAATCCTGAGAGCCCAGACCATCAATTATCACTCGGCAAGAGCTTCAGGAATCTGTATTCCAATGGACTTGGCCCTCATTAAATCCTGCTATATGTCTTGAATAGTGTTGATGGACACTAACAAACACATCAGAAAACCAATCCCACACCTCCAAATGGTGTGATCCCTATTATTTGACAAACATGGTTTTCCATCGAGCGCCTCTCGTTCGTTTGACGAATCGTTCGATGCAGTGGTTCCCTTCACGCCCAACAGACGTGTGATGTCTAGTGTTTTCTCTCTGCACAGTAGGCAATCAGCTGTCTACTTTGACACCAAGAGCCCACACCCACACACACACACACCGCTGCATGTGCCTCTCTTGGTTAGACGTCTCTCCATGCACCACCCCATTTCATTGGCTGTCATCTTAATTCTAAGCTGAGCTGATCTCCTGGGCCCATCGTCTCCCCTGTACAGTTGGCATCTGTATAGGGAAGGTGAATGGGACACCAATCACATGCTCTTCATCCTACACTGACTCCTCCACTGACTTCTCCACTGGCTTTCCACTGGCATTCGTCTCTCTCTGTGCAGTGCATCACAAATGGCACCCTTTTCCCTTTACAGTACACTACTTTTGACCAGGGTCAATAGGGCTTTAGTCAAAAGTAGTGCACTATAAAGGGAAAAGGGTGCCATTGGAGACACAGGCACTCTCCCTCTCTTCCAATCACTGCTCTGCTCTATGCCCTTCTCACAGCTCCCTCCCTGGGAAAATGGGAGAGGGAGAAAAAAGTACTTTATCTCACTTCTGCAAATGCTCTTTCCCGCATTTCATCAAGCCCATACAAGGCCGTCCTCCTCCTCCCCCCTGTGAAATGCATCCCTTCTTCTCCCGCCAAAACCACAGGGGCCAGAAGCCAGCAGAGCCAAACTGGAGCCTCTTATCAGAAGAAATATCGACCAGACAGCTGCACAAATAGAGTGGTAATAAGTCTCAGTCAAGAGAGATGCCTTTTTATATCAACCCCTTCAGCTTAAATATGAAGCTATTTTTCTATTACTTCGATGTTTGGTAGCTAAGTGACACAGCATCCTATCACACAGATGGGCCCGCTCTGCCCGCTCTCTGGGTACAGCTCTACAGGGAACAGCAGTCACAGACAGTCTGGCAGAGTCTAAAGAAAAGGGGATGGAGGTTGCAAAAAAAACACCATTACTTCACCAAAGAAAAAATTATAGATTTTCTGTCACCAGACACAAGTAGAAATAAACAATAGAGGTGCAATTAAGTGAGGGTTCTAAAATCTATGAGTACAGCTCTACAGGGAACACCGGTCTCAGACAGTCTGGCTGAGTCTAAAGATATGGTGATGGAAGATGCAAAAAAACACCATTACTTCACCAAAGAAAATGATAGGTAGCAGCCTATAGCTGCTTTTGTGTCACAGGTAAAGATACAAATATTGATACAAACAGTAATTGATTCAAACATTGTGTAACAAAAGCTACGTTTCTTGCTGCAACCATTATAAGCTCATAATGGGATGTACTTTGAAATGGCTGCATTTCCCTTTTCTATGTCCCCCTTCTTTCAACCACACAGTTCTTCCTCATCTCTTCCCTCTCCCCTGAATCAGGGTATCCTGTCATCTCCAAAGGCCATATGGCTCAGTTCTCTTTCAGGTCTGGAGGATGTATTCTCTCTAACCACTTGGTGAAGGGCTATATGGTGAATGCTCTGTGTGATCTGGGCAAGCTGGATTCCACTGAGACTGCAGACACGAAGAGGGCTCTTCTCTGATCTCAACAACACACATACTCCTCCTCACAGCTCTCCTCACAGCTCTCCTCACACACACAAAGACACACACACACACTCCTCCTCACCATACTTGATGCCCACTGGGAAATACTCCTTCTATTCTGAGGCAATTCTATCCCACCAGGTTTTTTATCCCTTATTAACAACTCCCTGTAAAAGTGTGTCCCAAATGGCACCCTAATCCCTTTATAGTGCACTACTTTTGACAAGGGCCCATAGGGGTATATTGGAAATAGGCTCCTAAATCAAGTTGCTGGATCAATTAAAGTGACATGTATAGATGTATTTAGTTGAAAGGTAAAGCTACAAAAACAGATGCAGCTATTCAGTTAGTTAGGGGCTGTCATTAAATAGCAATATTAGTGTGTCCATGAGGATGCCTCAGGAGTGTGTATGTGTGTGCATTCTCACATGCATGCATTCACCAAGTGTATGCATTTGTCTGAAGGGAAGAAAGGGTTGGGGTGGTGAGAAGGGTTGGGGTGGTGGGGGAGGTTCTGCTGAGTCAGATTGGTAGCTCAGTGGGATAAATGAGAATCTCGGTCCTACTGTGTGTAGTACTGCATACTTATATACAGTATATATACAGTATATATATATATAGATATATATATATATATATATATATATATATATATATATATATATATATATATATATAGCCCATCACAGACACCCCATTTTCAACAAACAATAACAATTCAATTACCTGCAGATGCGGTGAAATGACTTTCCCTCTCAAACATATGTTGTGCAAATGAATTTCGTCTTTGTCTTGTCACGCCTAATGCAATTAGAGTAGCGCAATAATGAGAGGGAAAATTTGCCAATCGGGAGCAAAGGCATGAAAAAGAGGGGGAAAAGAGGCAGAGAGAGAAAATTATGTCAACAGCTGGAGTTTAATGATAGGCCATCTGATTTTCTGGACTTTGAAGAATTATAAGATGGTGCCGAGTGGTCTGGCATCATCACGGAACATGTCACCACAAGACCTTTGGACAGATGACAGGGTTGGTGATGTAATACAGCTGGCTATTGGCTAATCTCATATTATTGGTACTCCACTCTTCTGTCACTGTCTTACTGTACGTCAGATAGCACTTTATTTAGAAGCAATGGATATGGATGGGGAGACAGGCCAATGTAGGACATTTGACTCCTACCCTATCCCTAACCTCGACACAATTGAAAAAAACATTACAAACACACCTGGTAAAACACTTTCAAAACCATCCTACAACCTCCCTCCGCATTACCGGTCTGGAGGTGAAAGCCTCCTGGACCATAGGCCAGAGAAGAGCAGTTGAATCGAGGTGGATATCCAAACTGTCGACAAAATCCAGTGAAATTGGAGGGCGAGCAATTCAAATAAATAATCGGAACATTAAACATTTATGAACAGTATCTTATACTTAAGTATCTTATACTTATCTTAAGCTTAAATTTGTGTTAGTCTAACTGCATTGTTCGATTTACAATAGGCTTTACAGCGAAAGCATACCATGTGATTGTTTGAGGACGGCGCCCCACATCGACGTATTTTTCAACCAGCACAGGCTTCATAAAATCACAAATAGCGATTAAATAATCACTTGCTTTTTGAAAATCTTCCTCTGTTTGCAATCCCAAGAGTCCCAGCTACAACATGAATGGTGTGTGTTGTTGATTTGATTTGATTTGATTTGGTCATTTGGTTAGATAAAATCATTCTTTATATCCCAAAAAGACTGATTTCTAACTGTGACTCTTTGTACCAAAACTCCAAATTCTTCCTTGTTTTGGAAGAAACAAGCCTGAAACCTTGATCAAAGACTGTTGACATCTAGTGGAAGCCATAGGATGTGCAATCTGGGAGCTGGAATTGCATAGGACCCATGCCTAAGAGCATGGGATCTCAAAAAAAAGATTCTGGTTGGTCTTTCTTTGGATTTTCGGCTACCATATCAATTGTGTTATAGTCTCATACATTATTTTAACATTTCTACAAACTTCAAAGTATTTTCTATCCAATGCTACCAATTATATGCATATCCTGGCAACTGGGGCTGAGTAATGGGCAGTTTACTTTGGAAACGTCAGGCAGGCAGAAATTCCAAAAAAAGGACCCTAGCCTGAAGAAGTTTTAAGACCTTGGCTCCACTTGGTATGAATGGTAAAGAGTAGTATAAAGCATTGACAGTGGGAGTTAGTGAGGGCCTAATTAAGAGAGGTGGAGGGGCCATCGACACAAGGAGGAAGGTCAATAAAAAAATGATTTATTTATTTGCTCTATCTGGTTTTGTCTTTTTTATATTTTATTTTGAATTTTAATATATCAAGCACTTTAACATAACACTTATCTTTGGAGTACTTAATCCCATGATTAATCTTAATCACTTGGGGGGGATTTCCAATTATGTACTTATTTAATTATTTACTTAATTGATCCAGTTTGCATGTTTTTTATGATTTTATATATATATATAACATTTGTTTTAAAGATAAACCTTTTTACCCTCAATACTTTATCAATAATTGTCTTCCTCCTGTAGTTGAACTGCTGTGCGTGAACCCTCGGAACTCTCAGCCTTTCATGTTCTTCCACCCTCTCCAGACCGGTCAGATGTATAATATCGAAACAGGGCAGAAAGTTGCAATAGGTTTGTGTACCCAAGTTTTGATACCAGCATAAACAAAAACCCTCTTAAACCTGAGCCCTAACCTAACTGTCACGCCCTGACCATAGAGAGCCTGTTATTCTCTATGTTGGTTAGGTCGGGGTATGACTAGGGTGGGTCATCTAGGTAATTACATATCTATGTTGGCCTGGTATGATTCCCAATCAGAGGCAGCTGTTTATCGTTGTCTCTGATTGGGGATCATTTTTAGGCAGCCATTTCCACATTGTGCTTTGTGGGATCTTGTCTATGTATATTTGACTGTGAACACTACTCTGAGCTTCACGTTTCGTTTGTTCACTTTATTGTTTTTGTTATTTGAGTTCTCTCTTCCTAATGAAAAGGATGGAAACATACCACGCTGCATTTTGGTCCACTCCTTCTGACAATCATGACACTAACCCTAACCCTTACCTTAACCGTTTTCAATTTCATCTTCAATGGGGTGACTTCAGAGTTCAGACATGCCAAGGATCCCGGTTAGACTTTTACAATGTAGGAAGAAAGCATGTAACTAGCATGTAACTACAACTACGGCTGTGGAAGTCACAAAATGTAGTAAGTCGGTGATTGTCAAGCAAATAGCTGTCGGTCTCATGGTAACTGACCATTAATTAACACATTTAGCATCTCTGGCTTCCACATATAGCCTACAAGCCACTGATGCAGACCTTTGGAACATCTACATTTTAAAAAGTTGAATAAATCCATGTAATATAGCCTACACCATCACAATAAATCCAACATGTATTTTTGACAGGTCTGAAGAAACATGATATGAAGAAAACGTTGTATTTTTCAGAAGAACAGAATAGCATAGTCTGAGTTGTCCTTATGTTAGGTCATGATCTGGAAATGCCATATGGCTTAGGGCTACACTAGTTAACTTCTTTGCGACTGGGCGCAGTATTGAGTAGCTTGGATGAATAAGGTGCCCAGAGTAAACTGCCTGCTACTCGGGCCTAGTTGCTAATATATGCATATTATTAGAAGATTTGGATAGAAAACACTCTGAAGTTTCTAAAACTGTTTGAATGATGTCTGTGAGTTTCAACTAAACTACTGAAAGAGCTGTTTCCTGTGCTTGGCCCTACTATGTTGAACATAATAAACAGCTCTCTATCCACTGGATGTGTACCAAATTCACTAAAAGTGGCAGTAATAAAGCCTCTCTATAGAGCTTCATTTTTATGGAATGGTCTGCCTAACAATGTGAGAGACGCAAACTCGGTCTCAACCTTTAAGTCTTTACTGAAGACTCATCTCTTCAGTGGGTCATATGATTGAGTGTAGTCTGGCCCAGGAGTGTGAAGGTGAACGGAAAGGCTCTGGAGCAACGAACCGCCCTTGCTGTCTCTGCCTGGCCGGTTCCCTCTTTCCACTGGGATTCTCTGCCTCTAACCCTATTACAGGGGCTGTCACTGGCTTACTAGGGCTCTTTCATACCGTCCCTAGGAGGGGCGCGTCACTTGAGTGGGTTGAGTCACTGATGTGATCTTCCTGTCTGGGTTGGTGCTCCCCCCCCCCCTTGGGTTGTGCCGTGGCGGAGATCTTTGTGGGCTATACTCGGCCTTGTCTCAGGATGGTAAGTTGGTGGTTTAAGATATCCCTCTAGTGGTGTGGGGGCTGTGCTTTGGCAAAGTGGGTGGGGTTATATCCTTCCTGTTTGGCCCTGTCCGGGGTTGCCATCGGATGGGGCCACATTGTCTCCTGACCCCTCCTGTCTCAGCCTCCAGTATTTATGCTGCAGTAGTTTATGTGTCGGGGGGCTAGGGTCAGTTTGTTATATCTGGAGTACTTCTCCTGTCCTATCCGGTGTCCTGTGTGAATTTAAGTATGCTCTCTCTATCTAATTCTCTCTTTCTCTCTTTCTTTCTCTCTCTCAGAGGACCTGAGCCCTAGGACCATGCCTCAGGACTACCGGGCATGATGACTCCTTGCTGTCCCCCAGTCCACTTGGCCATGCTGCTGCTCCAGTTTCAACTATTCTGCCTGTGATTATTATTATTTTACCATGCTGGTCATTTATGAACATTTGAACATCTTGGCCATGTTCTGTTATAATCTCCACCCGGCACAGCCAGAAGAGGACTGGCCACCCCACATAGGAAGAAACCTAGAGAGGAACCAGGCTAAGTTTTGGCCTTTCCAGGGAGTTTTTCCTTTCCACCGTGCTTCTACACCTGCATTGCTTGCTGTTTGGGGTTTTAGGCTGGGTTTCTGTACAGCACTTTGAGATATCAGCTGATGTACGAAGGGCTATATAAATAATTTGTCAGTATAACAGAACTCATATGTCAGGCAAAAACCTGAGAAAAAAATCCAACCAGGAAGTGGGAAATCTGAGGTTTATAGTTTTTCCAATCATTGCCTATCGAATATACAGTGTCTATGGGGTCATATTGCACTTCCTACGGCTTCCGCTAGATGTCACAGTCTTTAGAATGTTGTTTGAGGCTTCTACTGTGAAGTGGGGGCTAATGAGAGCTGAATGAGTCAGGGTTCTGCCAGAGTGGCATGAGCTGATCATGCGCGCTCACGTGAGAGTTAGCTGCGTTCCATCGCATTTCTACAGACAAAGGAATTCTCCTGTTGAAACATTGAAATTTACGATAAAAACATCCTAAAGATTGATTCTATACTTTGTTTGACATGTTTCTACAAACTGTAATAGGACTTCTCGTCTGAACTTTCGCCTGGACTTGCCCGCGCCTCATGAGTTTGTATTGTGTACTAAACGCGCAAACAAAAAGGAGGTATTTGGACATAAATGATGGACTTTATTGAACAAATCAAACATGTATTATGGAACTTGGATTCCTGGGAATGCATTCTGATGAAGATCATCAAAGGTGAGTGAATTTCTATAATGCTATTTCTGACTTCTGTTGACTCCACAACATGGCGGATATCTGTATGGCTTGTTTTGTTGTCTGAGCGCTGTACTCAGATTATTGCATGGTGTGCTTTTTCTGTTTGTTTTTTTATCTGACACAGCGGTTGCATTAAGGAGAAGTGGATCTAAAGTTCCATGCATAACAGTTGTATCTTTCATCAATGTTTATTATTAATATTTCTGTAAATTGATGTGGCTCTCTGCAAAATCACGGATGTTTTGGAACTACTGAACATAACGCACCAATGTAAACTGAGATTTTTGGATATAATTATGAACTTTATCAAACAAAACATACATGAATTGTGTAACATGAAGTCCTATGAGTGTCAGCTGATGAAGATCATCAAAGGTTAGTGATTAATTTTCTCTCTATTTCTGCTATTTCTACTCCTCTCTTTGGCTGGAAAAATGGCTGTGTTTTTCTGTGACTAGGTACTGACCTAACATAATCGTTTGGTGTGCTTTTGTCGTAACGCCTTTTTGAAATCGGACTGGCTGGATTTACAACAAGTTTATCTTTAAAATGGTGTAAAATACTTGTATGTTTGAGGAATTTTAATTATGGGATTTCTGTTGTTTTGAATTTGGCGCCCTGCAATTTCACTGGCTGTTGGCGAGGTGGGACGCTACCGTCCCACATATTTAGCAGACAAGATTTAGTTAGAATTCTGTGGCATCATTTTATAGTATGAATAATAAATTCAAAAGGCAATCGCACATCTGAGCTGTCTTTATTGCAGGTGCACAGTAACAGTTGAATAAGATGAGAAAAAAATAAGAAACCCGCACACTGCTCTTGCTGTCACGCCTGCTCCCGCTATCCTCTCTGGTGCTCAAGGGCGCCAGGCTGCCCATCACAATGCACACCTGTCACCATCATTACGCGCATCCGCGCTTCATTGGACTCACCTGGATGCCTTCACTTTGTTGATTGCCCCCTCTATATCTGTTTGTTCCTCAGTTTGATCTCTGTGTCAGCATTAGTGACGTTTTGTTCCCCTTGTCCAGACGCTGTCCTTGTTTTTTTCCATGTCCTTTGTTTCATTAAATGTTCACTCCCTGTACTTGCTTCTCGTCTCCCATCGTCGGTCCTCACAGAATGCAGACAGCAATATTGGAAGCATCAGGGAGTTTTTTTCTTTTTTGGCGGGGGTTGGTGACTTCGGGTTCGTGTGCCGCTGCTGAAGGAACCAGGGGTGCCTCCGCTGGCTCGTCGGGCTTCCATGCCTTAGCTGGCTCGAGAGTTTTTCTTCCCTCGTCTGGTTCGGCAGGCTCCCATCCCACGTCATGCCTTAACCGGCTCATCGGGCTCCCACACCTCGGCCGGCTCGTCGGGCTCCCACGCCTCGTCCGGCTCCCACGCTTTGGCCGGCCCATCAGGCTCGCCCAGGTGGGACTCTGGGTGGCGCCCCTAGAGGGCGGCGTACTATCATGAAAATGAAAATCTATTTTTTTATAAAATCCTGAAGTGGTATCGATGTACTGACGACAGTTTTTGCATATGGAGAGGAACGGGAGAAGAGCTGTCAGACTTTATGGCATTAATCAATTACATTAATCAATGACCCCAATCTCAAATTCAGTATGGAATGTAACACTAAACATGTTCGTTACAAATGGAGCCCTGTTTACAACTCTGTACAGAAAAAAACAGACAAACACTATTACAGGGGGACAGCTTCCAGCTTCATAAAGAGCAGTGATACTAGCAAGAGCAGTGTGCAGGTTTCCTCTTTTTCTCATTGTATGAGCTTTGTTCAATTGTTTTCAAATCAAATCAAATTTTATTTGTCACATGCGCCGAATACAACAGGGTTAGGGCTTGAAAGTAAGCATTTCACTGTAAAGTCTACACCTGTTGTATTCGGCGCATGTGGCAAATACAATTTGATTTGAATACAATTGAATAAAGCTGAATGAAATAGAAAGGACATTTTCTCCAAATGATTTGAGGGAGTGCGCACATGCGGCTATTCTGTGTTGAGCAGTTGACAAAGAAACAGCACTCCTATGTGCTTAATTTTGAGTTATTCATGTAACTTTAGTTGTTGGGCTATATGTTTTGGTTTTAAAACCTTGTACGGCTGCATAATGCGACTCTAATGATGATTTTGAAAAAAAGTCACTTGAAACGCATGAGCTCTGCTTTGATTTTTTGCGCAGGTTGTACAGTCTCTCATTCACAATTTGACAAGCACTTGATAATGCCTCGAATTTCCCAGCGGCAAACCCTTTGTGTAGTCATAATGCACCCTAAAAAACATGCCTTTTGCAGCCAGTGGCCGTTGTTCCTTTCTCCCTGAGTGCTGCATGCTCCGAAGCACCTCTCACTCACATGGCTCTCCATCACGTGATCGGGTCATTCTCTCAGGCTACAAGTGAAGACAGACACTTCGGGGATGCAACTGCGTGTGTCCTTATCCAATTCCGATGCGCATATTGAACATATTGGACGAACTGTCCACATTTATTTTCCGTCAGCAAAAAGGATGAGTAGGCCGAACGAACAGCAAAAGCACTAGCCTATGTCAATCTACTATCCCCCATTAGTACAAAAGTTGACCTATTCTCTTCCATGCGAGAAATAAATATTCCAAAGATGGTCTGGGACATCCCGACATACTGTCGGACTACAGCTTTCTGAAACATAGGACTACAGCTTTCTGAGACATAGGACTACAGCTTTCTGAGACATAGCACTACAGCTTTCTGAGACACAAGACTACAGCTTTCTGAGACACAAGACTACAGCTTTCTGAGACATAGGACTACAGCTTTCTGAGACACAAAACTACAGCTTTCTGAGACACATTGTCAGTCTACAGCTTTGCACTCTAGTCGAACTAACTGTGAACCATGCAGGACAAGTGTCACTTTTATCACACCAGGCAGTGTGTTATGAATACTTTACAGGGCATGACTTTGCATCCCTGTCTTCTACTCTTCTGTAGCATATCCATTCAGCCGGTTTACTGTTGGGATCAAATTACTCTCAGGTTTAAAACTTTTTTAAATGTTGTATTGAAACACTTCAACTTGCCCTTGAAAAACTCAAAAGATGTTATTTTTCATATGTATACAATCATTCTAGACATTTGAGTAGTCTGAATTGAAGCTGAATAAAGGCAAGGCCGATTACTTTTGAGGCCCATTGCGTTTGTATTTTCAAAACAGACTTTACACACTGTTATTCTAATTTGAGTCATTGGGCATGTATGAGCATGTATGAGCTATGAACATAATGAATGTCATAATTTACATAGCCTACATTACATTAATTATTACACATTATCAATACCAAGTGACACACCAGAGATATGCAGGTCATTAGAGAAAACAATTGTAGGTAACTAATGGTATTCTTCCTGGCTGGCCCTTCTGGAGGAAGCTTCAACCCATCAGAAAAGATGGTTCATTTAAATTCAGCACTTCATGGGGATTTAACGATAGTGTTAACTAAACATTCTACTGCAGACACAGCCATGGTACTACAACTACATTATCGCCCAAAGCACAAGTTTAATGTTATATGTGTAACGATGTATGCTGAGAGTGGGGGAAGCAAGTTCAGGGAGTGAATACATGTAATAACTAAATGAACAAAACAAGAAACACAAACAGCGCACCGACATGAAACAGCAACAGTGACGACTGGGGAAGAAACCACAGGGAGTGACATAAAGTCCAGAGCGGACTGGTTGCCTCTGCTGAGGCGCGGAAACCTGAGGAACCGGGCACGGGCACCCAGCTTTGGCATGGGAGCCTATCGAACCTGCTGAAGCATGGGAGCCTACAAACTGGCTGAGGCCTCCCAGGTAGCTCCAGCACCAACACCCGAAAAAACACTCCCTGATTCATCCCTTTGTTGAGTCATCATTCTGTAATGATGTACGCTGAGAGTTGGGAAGCAAGTTCAGGGAGTGAATACATTTAATTAATTAATAAATGAACAAAACAAGAAACACAAACAGCACACTGACATGAAACAGCAACAATGACGACTGGGGAAGAAACCAAAGGGAGTGACATAAAGGGCAGCTAATCAAGGAGGTGATGGAGAAAGGTGAGTGTCATTACGCGCAGATCAAGGAGGTGATGGAGTAAAGGTGAGTGTCATTACGAGCAGATCAAGGAGGTGATGGAGTAAAGGTGAGTGTCATTATGCGCAGATCAAGGAGGTGATGGAGAAAGGTGAGTGTCATTACGCGCAGATCAAGGAGGTGATGGAGTAAAGGTGAGTGTCATTACGCGCAGATCAAGGAGGTGATGGAGTAAAGGTGAGTGTCATTACGAGCAGATCAAGGAGGTGATGGAGTAAAGGTGAGTGTCATTATGCGCAGATCAAGGAGGTGATGGAGTAAAGGTGAGTGTCATTACGCGCAGATCAAGGAGGTGATGGAGTAAAGGTGAGTGTCATTACGCGCAGATCAAGGAGGTGATGGTGTCCAGGTGAGTGTCATTATGCGCAGATCAAGGAGGTGATGGAGAAAGGTGAGTGTCATTACGCGCAGATCAAGGAGGTGATGGAGTAAAGGTGAGTGTCATTACGAGCAGATCAAGGAGGTGATGGAGTAAAGGTGAGTGTCATTATGCGCAGATCAAGGAGGTGATGGAGTAAAGGTGAGTGTCATTATGCGCAGATCAAGGAGGTGATGGTGTCCAGGTGAGTGTCATTACGTGCAGATCAAGGAGGTGATGGTGTCCAGGTGAGTGTCATTACGCGCAGATCAAGGAGATGATGGTGTCCAGGTGAGTGTCATTCCGCGCAGATCAAGGAGGTGATGGAGTAAAGGTGAGTGTCATTATGCGCAGATCAAGGAGGTGATGGAGTAAAGGTGAGTGTCATTATGCGCAGATCAAGGAGGTGATGGTGTCCAGGTGAGTGTCATTACGCGCAGATCAAGGAGGTGATGGTGTCCAGGTGAGTGTCATTACACGCAGATCAAGGAGGTGATGGAGTAAAGGTGAGTGTCATTACGCGCAGATCAAGGAGGTGATGGTGTCCAGGTGAGTGTCATTATGTGCAGATCAAGGAGGTGATGGTGTCCAGGTGAGTGTCATTACGCGCAGATCAAGGAGGTGATGGAGTCCAGGTGAGTGTCATTACACGCAGATCAAGGAGGTGATGGTGTCCAGGTGAGTGTCATTACGTGCAGATCAAGGAGGTGATGGAGTAAAGGTGAGTGTCATTATGCGCAGATCAAGGAGGTGATGGTGTCCAGGTGAGTGTCATTACGCTCAGATCAAGGAGGTGATGGAGTAAAGGTGAGTGTCATTATGCGCAGATCAAGGAGGTGATGGAGTAAAGGTGAGTGTCATTACGCTCAGATCAAGGAGGTGATGGAGTAAAGGTGAGTGTCATTACGCGCAGATCAAGGCGGTGATGGTGTAAAGGTGAGTGTCATTACGCGCAGATCAAGGCGGTGATGGAGTAAAGGTGAGTGTCATTGCGCACAGATCAAGGAGGTGATGGAGTAAAGGTGAGTGTCATTACTAGCAGATCAAGGAGGTGATGGAGTAAAGGTGAGTGTCATTACGCGCAGATCAAGGAGGTGATGGAGTAAAGGTGAGTGTCATTACGCGCAGATCAAGGCGGTGATGGAGTAAAGGTGAGTGTCATTGCGCACAGATCAAGGAGGTGATGGAGTAAAGGTGAGTGTCATTACGCGCAGATCAAGGAGGTGATGGAGTAAAGGTGAGTGTCATTACGCGCAGATCAAGGAGGTGATGGAGTAAAGGTGAGTGTCATTATGCGTGTAACGCTGGTAACAGGTATGCGCCCTAACGAGCAGCCTGCTGACCTAGAGGCTGCACACGTGACAGTATTTTATGTTATATTTAACTAGGCAAGTCAGTTAAGAACCATTTTTTATTTACAATGACAGCCTACCCCGGCCAAACCCTAAAGCGGACGACGCTTGGCCAATTGTGCTCCGCCCTATGGGACTCGCAATCTACAGCCGGTTGTGATACAGTCTGGAATTGAACCAGGGTCTGTAGTGAAACCTCTAGCACTGAGATGCAGTGCCTTAGACCGCTGCGCCACTCCGGCATTTACTTTTGTAAATGCTGGATCTCTATGGCAAGATGTATCATTCACCCAAGTTTCATCAAAATCTGTCCGGTGCTGTCTGAGATATCACATGTGACTAACGCATGAACAAACCGATGGACAGATTTCATAGTTGCTCAGTATAGTGGTACTCAGCTCAGCCCCCATGGTACCGGAGGAACATATGAGCTCAGTATGTGATTACTACTGCAGGGATGACATGGGTCCAAATACTATCGACATAATTTCAAATACTTTATCTGCGCTTGATTGAGCTTGCCTGTTGTAATGGACCGAAAGAAGAGATCCAAAATGTCTAACCCCACCCATCTGCCACCCTAAACTAAAGGTTTGTAGTATTTGAAAGATTTTAGATAATATTTGAACCCAGGTCTTTTGATTACTGCAGTGCCTGGACCTCAGTACGTTATCTCCTCTAAACCCTACAGGGGCTTAGCGTGTATCTGGCCTTTTCTCATTAACCAGGTGTGTGTCCCAAATGGCACCCTATTCCCTAAAGTCCTATGGGCCCTGGTCAAAAGTAGTGGACTATTTAGGGAATAGGGCGCCATTTGGAACTTAGTCCAGGAGACGAAAGTTGGAGCCGTATTTCAGCTTCCTGCATCCCTGAGAAAAACTTGGAAGAGGGCATTAATAATAGGCTGGCATCCGAAAGGGAATTGTCTCATTCCCCATCTCTCACTAGCACTCAGTGACTTTTATTCTTTCTTTTTTAAAGCATTCGTTTAGCTTAACCATTTCACCTCTGTTCCTGCTCCTCTCTCTCAGGTCGCCACAACTTTGTTTTACCGTTAGTCACCTCTAACAAGAGCACTCATATCCCAGCTCACAACCACAAAGGGTTATACTGTGTTCCAAATGACACCCTATTCCCATATACAGCACATTTCTTTTGAAGAAAAAGTACTACAAAAGTAGCGCACTATATACGGAATAGGGTGCCATTAGGGATGAATCCTTACTCATCTCCTAATCCCTGAACAGTGGGAGATCAAAATTGATGGAGGCATAACCATGGCGACCGAGAGGAATCTGTGTTTAGGTGCCATGACATCCAGCCGTTGTTGTGCTTCTCTCCCAAGACATAGAATGATCCACATGGAGTACAGCACTACAGGGGCATCCAGACAGACAGGCAGACAGACAGGCTATTGAAGACAAAATGTAATGTAAGGGAGGGAACCTGTCATTGTAAGAGTTTTAAAAAGGTCCCCATGGGTTCTCTCATTTAGTCAGTTATACAAAAGTAGCAATATATGACCTAGACCAAAGCTGAGAATGCTATGACATGTCTATCTACAGTATATGTCATATATCAATCAAAATCATTATCCAAATCACTGACATTGATTGCCAGTCGGTCATTGTAAATAACAATTTGTTCTTAATTCACCTGCCTGGTGAAATAAAGCAAAACATGTTTTATAATAATAGTAAGAACACCATTCCCTAAAAATGTTGCTTTTGTTTTACTCTTGGAAAAACAGCTCTGTTTTGTCCTGTGGAATGCCTGACTTTATTCAACCACAAGTACATTCCAGTATTTTACAAAGTAAATAGATACATTCATTGCCGGCCATAACCTTTTGGGTGCCCCACCTCGCTGTAATAGTTTTTTTGTGATGGCAGATGTAGATGTTTTGTTGCAGTCATAAAGCTAGTTTTCTGCATTCTGCTTGTTATGCCATGGGACGAAGAGAAACACAGATTTCTTTTTGCAGATTTTAAGCTAATTTCCTGAAATTCTACACATTTTACCATGACTTATGCCATGTTAATGTGATATCTGAGTGAGAGTGGTTAACAGAATCAATGGCCCTGGGCACGTGCTCTTCGTGCCCGGTCGGTACTTCGGCCATGATTACTACAAGTTTGGATAGCTGGTAAGTTAGTCTAGCCAATCTATAAAATATTAGCTGACATGGGCAAATTGAGTGACTGTCAGTGACTGACATAAGAGGAAAACTGCTGATGCACAACAACATTTCAAAACGGCACCGTGTGTATTCTACAATAGAGACCCCCTAGCGGCCAGGGGCCCTAAGCGACCGCTTATGTCGCTTATGCCTGGGGCCGGCCCTGATCACATCTACACCATAAGCTCTTGGTTAAGATGGTGCCTGCTTACATTTAGAACAAGCCCTCCTGTTTCATTTATGAACCCAGAGAGGTTCCAGCAATTGTGTGTTGTGTTTGTTTCGAGAAGTAAAGATTGGCAGAAGTTTCTTTTCTCACCTCAGTGTTACAACAATCAACTCCTCTGGTCGAGTCTACAGTTCCACAGACATTAGGGTCGTTCCATGTAATTTCAGACAGCCATGACACCCACCATCTCAGATTGTTTCTAACTACAGAACCGATTTCCGAACAGAGAAGCATTCTTAGAAACATTATTTTGTTTAAATCTTATTTGATCTCTGAGAAATTAAGCTAATTGATTTCACCCAAATTGGACATTTTCATTTATATGATTCATTTTATGTTCAATAATGATAGTACCTAACATCGGACTTGGATCAAACTTTTTTAAACAATGAATTAGAAGTGAGGAATCAAAAACATTTGTAAGGGCCAACCACGGACCCCCCACACCAATCCCACCCTAACAACGAGTAATATTTTTGTGTATTTTCACATATTTGGTGATTTTTATTTTTCCTGTTCAGAGAATGATATGATCAGGTGGTGCTGTTTTAAAGGTCATGAACAGTCACGACCTTTAAAATAAACACATTTAGCATCTCCACACACCACACATACATTTAAAAGTATAATAAATCAATTTCATATACACCATCACAATAAATCCATGATTTACTTTAGGCAGGTGTGAAGAAACATTATGATATGAAGACAATGTATAACACATCAATCCAACAACTTCAATGGCTAATTTCTCTGAGAATACATTACATAGGATGAAGAAACAATACTCCGAGCCTCAGCTCCATAATATTTGTCAAACATAGAACTGATACTATATAGTCATTGTTGGGGTGGGATTGGAGTGGGGAGGTTCCATGGTGGCTTTTTACAATTTATTTGGATTCCACATGTCAAACTAATTTTTTGAAAAAAGTTAGGTCCAAATCGGATGTTAGGTACTATATTTAACTAATATTATTTGAATCCTATCAAATAAAATGACCAATTTGGGTGCAATCAATTAACTTAATTTCTCAGAGATCAAATTATATTTAAACAAAATAATGTTGCAGGAATGATCATCTTATCTGTTTCTAACAACAGAAATAATTTCAGAACATTCTGAGGTGGTGGGTGTCAACTCACTTTCTTGTACTTTGTGAGGTGGATCTCTCTCTCAATTCAATTCAAAGGGCTTTATGACGTGGGAAACATGTTTTTACATTTTTTACAAAAATTAGAAAACATATAACAAAAACTATTCGTACAACTAGTGGGGGATAATAAACAGATAAGCATTGATGGTATTTACAATGTTGTCTGTGCTCCACTGTTTGCCTATTTCTCATGGCAATGAGCCAAAGATCTTGCTGCTGTGATTGCACATTGTGCAACACTGCTATATTCAGCCATATTCCTAGTCATCTTTCCATGGTTACATGCAGTGGTTTGCGGGAATGCCACCATCTATCCACGGTTTCTGGTTAGGGTAGGTTAATCGTCACATTGGGTACAACATCTCCAATGCACTTCCTTATAAACTCACTCACCGAGTCAGCGTATAAATTAAAGTTATTCTCTGAGGCTTCGTGGAACATTTCCAAGTCTGCGTGATCAAAACAATCTTGAAGCGTGGATTCCGATTGGTCAGACCAGCGTTGAATGGGTATATTCACGGGTACATCTTGTTTGAGTCTTGTATGCATCGCGGGAAGTTAGAGTTGCAGTGGTCCGGCGTTGGAGTTTTGTCACCACAGCCGAGAGTGCAGACACATCTCTCTTCCTCTTCAGCTCTCTGGGTCTGGTTGATGGGGTGTTATTGTGCTGGTCTGTTGGGGTCTGTGCTGTCTGGAATGTGTTGAATCTCTGTTTGAACTCTTCCAGCTCCGTCTCCAGCTGGGTGATTTATCCCTCATATTAATGCAGGAGCAATGCTGTTGTGGGATCTAGGTCTGCTCAGTGCTGGGAGGTGGCTCTCCTCTTGAGGCTGCTCGTCTGTGGGGCTGTTTGAGGAGCGGGTGTGATCCGACTCGCTCGGGATGGAGGGGTTGTCACTACAAGTGAGCTTCTGCTGTGCTCGCTCTTTGATCCTCTAAAAGTCCTGCTGAAACAGTTTCCCCTGCACCATTAATGTTCCAGACGTGTAAAGGTTGAAACAGGCTGTCTCTGTGTTCTCAATGTCCTGAGTTTCCACCCTTGGGGGTAGTGTGCTCTTATGGCCCTGGGCCATGCCAGGGGCTGGTCTGTGTGGGAGATGAGGTTGCTTACGTTCCCATTCTCTCGAGCAGAAGGGGATTTTTAAGAACATCCTTTCAAGATGAATTCCTTAACCCCCCCCCCAACTCACTCTCTCTCTGATGAAGGCAAAATAAGAAATGAATCTTGTATCATGAAAGGAACGAGCTATCTGTTCTTTAATCCCCTTCTGTTCCATAGTTGGGTAATGATCACAGAGACAATGTGCCATCATCAGTACGCACACCTGCCTTTTCCCGTCACGCACATTAGCGTATTATTGGACTCACCTGGACTCACCTGTTTATTACCTCCCCTATATTTGTCAGTTCCCCAGCTCTGTTCACCACTGCTGCATTGATTGTCGAATGTCGTTATTTTGCCCGTGTGCTGATGCTGTGCCTGTCTTGTTTCATGTCTGTTCCTTATTAAATGTTGACTCCCCGTACCTGCTTCTAATATCCGGTGTTGGTCCTTACAGAGTTCAGCAGCCATCTAAAGAAGCATCTTGGAGTGCTGGCGTTCCGGTTGGTGGTGACGTCGGGTCCGGGGGCAGCAATTCAACCATGAA
Organism: Oncorhynchus kisutch; assembly: GCF_002021735.2. Taxonomy (NCBI): domain Eukaryota; kingdom Metazoa; phylum Chordata; class Actinopteri; order Salmoniformes; family Salmonidae; genus Oncorhynchus; species Oncorhynchus kisutch. The sequence continues at coordinate 9,833,051 of NC_034184.2, forward strand.
GGCCTGCTTCTCAGTCTCCTCTGAATAGTTGATGTTGAGATGTATCTGTTACTTGAACTCTGTGAAGCGTTTCTTTGGGTTGCAATCAGAGGTTCAGTTAACTCTAATGAACTTATCCTCTGCAGCAGAGGTAACTCTGGATCTTCCTTTCCTGTGGTGTTCCTCATGAGAGCCAGTTTCATCACGCTTGATGGTTTATGCAACTGCACTAGAAGAAACTTTCAAAGTTCTTGACATTTTACGGATTGACTGACATTCATGTATTAAAGTGATGATGGACTATCGTTTCTCTTTGCTTATTTGAGCTGTTCTTGACATAATAAGGACTTGGTCTTTTACCAAATAAGGCTATCTTCTGTATACCACTCCTACCTTATCACAACACACCTGATTGGCTCAAAAGCATTAAGATGGAAAGAAATTCCACAAATTAACTTTAAAAAATGCACACCTGTTAATTGAAATGCATTCCAGGTGAAGCTGGTTGAGAGAATGCCAAGAGTGTCCGAAACTGTCATCAAGGAAAAGGGTGGCTACTTTAAATAATCTAAATTATGAAATATTTGTTTGTTTAACACTTTTAAGTTACTTTATGATTCCATATGTGTTATTTCATAGTGTTGATGTCTTCACTATTATTCTACATTGTAGGAAATTGTAAATAAATAAAAAGCCTTGAATGAGTAGGTGTGTCCAAACTTTTGACTGGTACTGTAGACACGGGTAAAGTCACTAGGAAACAGGATAGGTGATAAACAGTAGCTTGCATTGGGCTCTGTGGGCCCTCCTCCCCCAACATGCACTACATGACCAAAATTATGTGGACACCTGCATGTCGAACATCACATTCCAAAATCATAGGCATTAATATGGAGTTGATTCCCCTTTACTGCTATAACAGCCTTCATTCTTCTAGCAAGGCTTTCCACTAGATGTTGGAACATTGATGCAGGGACTTGCTTCCATTCAGCAAGAGCATTAGTTAGGTTGGGCACCGATGTTGGGCGATTAGGCCTGGCTTGCAGTTGGCATTCCAATTCATCACAAAGGCCAGTCTAGTTCTTCCACGAGGGCAGTGGTGTAAAGTACTTAAGTGAAAATATTTTAAAGTACTACTTAAGTAGTTTTTGGGGTATCTGTACTTTACTTGACTATATTTGGACTTTTACTTCACTACATTCCTACAGCCATTTTCCCTGACACACAAAAGTACTCGTTACATGATGATTGCTTAGCAGGATAGGAAAATGGTCCAATTCACACACTTATCAAGAGAACACGTGGTCATCCATACTGCCTCTGTTTTGGCAGACTCACTAAATACAAATGCATCGTTTGTAAATTATGTCTGAGTGTTGTAGTGTCCCGCTGGCTATCCGTCTGCTTTGCTTAATATAAGGAATTTGAAATGATTTAGACTTTTACTTTTGATACTTGAGTATATTTTAGCATTTACATTTACTTTTGATACTTAAGTATATTTAGAACCAAATGCTTTTGGACTTTTTTACTCAATTAGTATTTTACTGGGTGACTTTCACTTTTACTTGAGTAACTTTCTATTATTAAGCAATCTATTGTATACTTTTGCTCAAGTATGACAATTGGGTGCTAAAATGTCATTGTATGCTGTAGCATTAAGATTTCCCTTCACTGGAACTAAGGGGCCTAGCCTGAACCATGAAAAATTGCCCCAGACCGTTATTCCTGCTCCACCAAACTTTACAGTTGGCACTATGCATTCGGGCAGGTACCGTTCTCCTGGCATCCGCCAAACCCAGATTTGTCTGTCGTACTGCCAGATGGTGAAGCATCACTCCAGACAACATGTTTCCACTGCTCCAGAATTCAATGGCGGCGAGCTTTACACCACTCCAGACGATGTTTGGCATTGCGCATGGTGATTTTATGCTTGTGTGCAGCTGCTCGGCCATGGAAACCCATTTCATGAAGCTCCCAACAAAGTTCTTGTGCTGACGTTGCGTCCAGAAGCAGTTTGGAAGTCGGTAGTGAGTGTTGCTACCAAGGACAGACGATTTTTACACGTTACGTACATCAGCACTCGCTGGTCCCATTCTGTGAGCTCTTCAGTAAGGCCATTCTCCTGCCATGTTTGTCTATGGAGATTGCATGGCGCTGTGCTCAATTTTATACACCTGTCAGCAACGGGTGTGGCCAAAGTAGCCGAATCTACTAATTTGAAGGGATGTCCACATACTTTTGTATATATTGTGTGTGTACATATAGGTAGGGGTAAGGTGACTAGGCAACAGGATAGATAATAAACAATAGCAGATAGTCCGGGTAGCTATTTGGTTAACTCATTAGTAGTCTTATGGCTTGGGGGTAGAAGCTGTTCAGGGTACTGTTGGTTACATACTTGATGCATCGGTACTGCTTGACGTGCGGTAGCAGGGAGAATAGTCTATGACTTGGGTGGCTGGAGTTTTTCTGACATTGCCTTGTATAGAGGTCCTGGATGGCAGGGAGCTCGGCCCCAGTAATGTACGTCCGTACACATTACCCTCTGTAATGCCTTGCGGTTGTTGGCAAGCAGTTGCCCTACCAAGCTGTGATGAAGCCAGTGTCGAACTGGCTGTAGAACTTTTTAAAGCTCTGAGGGCCCATTTCAAATCTTTTCAGCTTCCTGAGGGGATAGAGGCATTGTTGTGCCTTCTTCACAACTGTTGGTGTGTGTGGACCATGTTAATTCCTTAAAACTCTTTTTTTTTCAACCACTCCACAAATTTCATGTTAACAAACTATAGTTTTGGCAAGTCGGTTAGGACATCTACTTTGTGCATGACAAGTAATTTTTCCAACAATTGTTTACAGACAGTTTATTTCACTTATAATTCATTGTATTACAACGCCAGTGAGTCAGAAGTTTACATACACTAAGTTGACTGTGCCTTTAAACAGCTTGGAAAACGCCAGAAAATGATGTCATGGCTTTAGAAGCTTCTGATTGGCTAATTTACATAATTTGAGTCAATTGGAGGTGTACCTGTGAATGTATTTTAAGGTCTACCTTCAAAGTCAGTGTCTCTTTGCTTGACATCATGGGAAAATCAAAAGAAATCAGCAAAGACCTCAGAAAAAAAATTGTAGACCTCCACAAGTCTGGTTCATCCATGGGAGCAATTTCCAAATGCCTGAAGGTACCACGCTCATCTGTACAAACGTTCTGTCTCTTAGAGATGAAAGTACTTTGGTGCAAAAAGTGCAAATCAATCCCAGAACAGCAACAAAGGACCTTGCGAAGATGCTGGAGGAAACAGGTACAAAAGTATCTATATCCATAGTAAAACGAGTCCTATATCGACATAACCTGAAAGGCTACTCAGCAAGGATAAAGCCACTGCTTTTTATTTCACCACATTTAGTCAGGCTTTTGGGTGACATGACACATTTCTCCAGCCTCCTGAGGTTGAAGAGGTGCTGTTGCACCTTCTTCACCATACTGTCTGTGTGGGTGGACCATTTCAGTTTGTCATTGATGTGTACACCGAGGAACTTTCTGCACTGCTGTTCCTTCTGCGTGGATAGGGTGCTCCCTCTTCTGTTTCCTGAAGTCCACGATCATCTCCTTTGTTTTGTTGACGTTGAGTGAGAGGTTGTTTTCCTGACACCACACTCCGAGTGCCCTCCACTCCTTCCTGTAGGCTGTCTCATCGTTGTTGGTAATCAAGCCCACACTGTTGTCTGCTAACTTGATGATTGAGTTGGAGGTGTGCATGGCCATGCAGTTGTATGTGAACAGGGAGTACAGGAGGGGGCTGAGCACGCACCCTTGTGGGACCCCAGTGTTGAGGGTCAGCGAGGTGGAGATGTTGTTTCCTACCTTCACCACCTGAGGGCGGCCTGTCAGAAAGTCCAGGACCCAACAGGACACAGGGCGGGATTGAGGCCCAGGACCTCCAGCTTGATGATGAGCTTGGAGGGTACTATGGTGTTGAATGCTGAGCTGTAGTCAATGAACAGCATTCGTACATAGGTATTCCTCTTGTCCAGATTGGATTGGGCAGTGTGATTGCGATTGCAAGGTGGAGGTGATATGATCCTTGACTAGTCTCTCAAAGCACTTCATGATGACAGAAGTGAGTGCTACGGGGCGTTAGTAATTTAGTTAAGTTATCTTTGCTTTCTTGGGTACAGGAACAATGGTGGCCATCTTGAATCATGAAGGGACAGCAGACTGGGATAGGGAGCGATTGAATATGTCGGTAAACACCCCAGCCAGCTGGTCTGCGCATGCTCTGAGGTCACGGTTCGTTTAAATGTTTTACTCACGTCGGCCACGGAGAAGGAGAGTGGGGGGCACAGTTCTTGTTAGCGAGCCGCAATGCTGGTATTGTATTATCCTCAAAGTGGGCAAACGTGTTTAGTTTGTCTGGAAGCGTGACGTCGGTGTCCGTGACGTGGCTGGTTTTCTTTTAGTAGTCCATCATTTCCTGTAGACCCTGCCACATACGTCTCATGTCTGAGCCGTTGAATTGTGACTCCACTTCGTCCCTGTACTGGCATTTTGCTTGTTTGATTGACTTGCGGATTGCCTTTCCCAGACCTCTTTCCATGGTTAGTAGTTTCCTACTGACTCAAAGCGAGGCGACCATCTCTGTCGGCACCCTATTTACCTACCTCATCCCCATAGTGTTTTTATTTATTTACTTTTCTGCTCTTTTGCACACCAGTATCTCTACCTGCACATGACCATCTGATCATTTATCACTCCAGTGTTAATCTGCTAAATTGTAATTATTCACTCCTATGGCCTATTTATTGCCTACCTCCTCATGCCTTTTGCACACAATGTATATAGACTCTTTTTTTTCTACTGTGTTATTGACTTGTTTATTGTTTACTCCATGTGTAACTCTGTTGTTATCTGTTCACACTGCTATGCTTTATCTTGGCCAGGTCGCAGTTGTAACTGAGAACTTGTTCTCAACTAGCCTACCTGGTTAAATAAAGGTGAAATAAAAAAATAAAAAAATAAATGTTTTGCATCTGTCAACTCTATCTTGCGCCAAGACATTTCAAAAGCATATTTCCACTTTGACGTCATGCGGTATTGTGTAGACCAGTGACAAAAAAAATCTCAATTTAATCAATTTTAAATTCAGGCTGAAACACAACATAATGTGATTTAAGTCAAGGGGTGTGAATACTTTCTGAAGGAAATTCATGTCCTGGTTCGACTGATAAACATTAAAAGTTAAGTGAACATTGGATTTTCTCTCTCCCTCTCAGCCATACCTTTACTTGGAGTTGCCCGAGCCCTGAACCCCATAATCCACAGTCCAATCCTCCCCATGGCAACCCAGACTAGCACTAGGCCATGAGCATGTATGAATGCCCTCTCACACTGTCGATAGCACCATGGTGCCAAGGGGGACATATGAAGGTAAACAGACATCACTCCATTCCTATTTTCCTCTTCCTATATTCATCTCACTGCTGCTAAAATAACCGACGGAAGAAAAGGTAGCGATTAACAATGAATTGATCTGAGTCTGGCCATGACTTTGGAATCAATGGACCATGTCCGATGGCAGAGCAGGAACCCCATGACAAACCTTTGCAAGATTTGTATACATAGGGAGAAAGCTAACACACTTCTCCTCTGAGGAAAGTAATAAATAGTCAAGCAAACAAAACCAAACACACTTATTCAAACTGAGCTTCGTTTTCTTTTCAAGTTCCAATAAGAATGAATATGCCACAGTGTTATTGCTACTAGAGGTACACACTGCAGTTCTTTGTGGGGAGAGGTGAAGCTAATGATTGAATGACAATTGTGTTCTTTGCCAAATCTCCACATCAGGGATGGACAACTTTGATGGGTGTGGTAGCCACAAAAAATATGATCTCATCAAGTGGGGCCGCGGTACCCACACATCCAATCTCCACACACATTGCGAGCAAAATATATGAGGGGCCTCCCTCTTGACAGCGGAGATAAAAAAATACAAAAAAATAGTTAGTTTTGTGCAATGCTACTCATTTTGCCATGGTGTGGAGAGAAATGTTCTGAGACTGACTAACAACATCAATTGGCTGGTAATTTGACCATAACACGTTTTGATAGCTGGCCACAAAACAAATGAAATCCTAGGGACTTCAAAAGGGCGGGCCGCCAGTTGCCCATCCTTGCGCCACTTGATTCTCTAGCCTGGTACCAGATCTGTTTGTGCTGTGTTGTCAACTCCTATGGTCATTGTCATGCCAGGCTACACAGCACAAACAGATCTGGGACCAGGATAATGATTCCCCACAATAGGATCCACTTCAGTGCTTCAGTGACATGTGATTACTGCATGAATTATGGATCAGCCTAGACTGGCCATTGTTGGCCCAAATGGCCATGAGGCCACCCACCTTTCTCTACTATTGTCCTTCTATGCTCTTTCTCAATGCATTTTTCCTCAATTCTTCAAATCCTCTCTCCTTGGAGCCGAGCTGAGCTGAACTACAAGGACACACAATTCCCTTCTATTCTAAAGCTCTGTATTTCTATTCATGGAATTCACTAAACAGTTTCCATAACCATTCTACATTTTCTCAGCTTTTCAATATATACATGTGCTATTGTGTGACAGGTTTGTGCCAAGGTTTTCTTTGGAGTGGCCTTAGCCTTTGACTGCACTGCTTCTTCATTCAAATCTGTCATTCTGCCCCTGAAAAAGGTACTTAACCCACTGTTCCTAGGCCGTCATTGAAAATAAGAATTTGTTAACTGACTTGCCTAGTTAAATAAAGGTAAAAGAAGAATAAAATTCACACAGATTCGGTAAAATCTCTGTCAGGCTCTGTCAGACAAATGTATTTAGTCATAATTAAGGACATTGTGATTCTGTTTGAACATATTTACCCTGGTCTTCTAAAATATAGTGTGGGTCCGGGACGAAGGCCTTGTCCCAAACATTATAATGATCATGAGACCAAGTATTGGTAACTAAATGCGGTTCACTTTAAAACTGCCCCCCTCACTGACTCCCTCTCGTTGTGTGTGTGTGTGTGTGTGTGTGTGTGTGTGTGTGTGTGAAGACAGAGATTTACAATAACAAGAGCTGACACATAAAATGGTGGCATTGTGTTAACATTTCTATCTTTTAGATGAACACAATGTGTGTTTGTACAAAGGAATGAGGGAAGGGGGAAATGATAGGTTGGATGTAGATGCAGAAAACAGCAGAGGAAAGCCTGTGAGGCGTAGCTGTAGGATCCATTCCCCTATTCGGTTCTATCCACAGCGACGCTACGCCATGGAGTTGGATTTAACTCTATCTGTCTCTTTCCGCATATTGAAGGAGTCCTGCACTCTCTCCTTTTTTTGTTTTTAATAGCATCCTTATGGTAAATAATTAAGCAAAATGATTGGTGAATAAATTGGAGATTGGTGAAAAGAACAAACAATAATGCTTTGCCAAGATCATTACATCCAAGTGAGAAGTTTCCTCTCTCTACTAACTGGAGAGGCTATTCCAGTGGAAATAGTGATTTTGGAGGTGATTAAAAAGCTATTACTGAAACAACTCTCTCAGGTAATTCAGAAGGTAGCCATTCAAAGCCTTTTAGATACCTGGAACTGAGGGCCCACTCTAGATCGAAGAGATTACTTATATTGTATGATGATATTATACACGATAGCCCAACTGAGAATAATCCCCCCTCAATCTGAATCTGCTATATTTTGCTAAATGGCTCGACTTTGTAGAGATGCCACCCCCTCCCCCCTCCCAAGTGGTTCAGTGGTCTAAGGCACTGCACCTCAGTGCAAGAGGTGTCATTACAGTCCCTGGTTCAAATCCAGGCTCTATCACATCCGGATGTGATTGGGAGTCCCATAGGGCAGCAAACAATTTGCCCAGCGTTGTTTGGGTTTGGCCGGGGCAGGCCATCATTATAAATAGGAATTTGTTCTTAACTGACTTGCCTAGTTAAATAAAGGTAAATAAAAAAAATATAAATGATTTAAAAACAAAGGAAGCACAAACCCCCACTTGTCAAAAGACATATAGCTTCTTGAGATTTGTAGAGCGAAACAATAATACTATATCTTGTGTGATGGTGTGTCATGGAGACTTCTGAAAGTTTCATCTGCAGAGAAGTAGGTGAGTTAAAATGAAAAAGGAGACCTGGGGAAAAAGGAATACGCTTCTGAGGGAAGACCATACTAAAGTTCAAATAGAGTTTTAGTTTCTCTGTAATTCCCATCCTTAAACTTGATTCTTCAATTCTGTCATCTTTCCAAACAACTGATTTATGAAAAAAAGGATTTAGAGCAAGGGTCCACCATTCCTAATCTAAACAAAGGCATCATTTTTATGGTGTGTGCTTTTTTTCATCCAAACAACTTCCACTGCCTTTTCTGATTATGATCTTCAATCCAATTTTATTTTTGGGTGATTAATTTTACCATTACCAGCTTCGATTTGCAAGCCCCATTATTTTCTTTGACTTTGTGCCATTCTATAATGTGACTTAATGCAATCTGACTATATCTAAATTAAATATCTTCAATAGAACAAACATAAGGGATACCATCCAGAGGAAAACAGAGGTGGGAATTTGGGGAGGACGGGCTCGTGGTAATGGCTGGAGCGGAATGAGTGGAATGGTATCAAATACTGTACATCAAACATGTGTTTGATGGCATTCCATTTGCTCTGTTCCAGCCATTATTATGAGGCGTCCTCCCCTCAGCAGCATCCTCTGGTGTAGTCCTACTCCTCCTCAACTGTGTGATCACGCTCAACGTAGCCAATGTGAGTAAGATCTTTAAACAGGTTAACATTCACAGGGTCGCAGGGCTGGACTGATTACCAGGACGCATAATCAGAGCATTCGCTGACCGGCTGGAGGGTGTCTTCACTGACATTTTCAACCTCTCCCTGACCCAGTCTGTAACACCTACAAGCAGAGCACCATAGACTCTGGGCTCAAGAACGGCAAGATCACCTGTCTAAATGACTATCGCTTCGCAGCTCTCAAATCTCTAGTCATGAAATGCTTTGAAAGACTGGTCACGACTCACATGAACACTATCATCCCAGACACCCTGGACCCACTCCAATTCGCATACTGCCCCAACAGATCCACAGATGACCCGCACTCCACACTGCCCTCTCCCACCTGGACAAAAGGAACACCCATGTGAGAGATCTGGTCCAAGTTCATCACTAAGCTAAGGATCCTGGGACTGAACACCTTCCTTTGCAACTGGATCCTGGACTTCTTGACAGGCCACCCCCAGGTGGTAAGGGTAGGCAACAACACATCCGCCATGCTGATCCTCAACATGGGGGCCCCTCAGAGGTGCATGCTTAGTCCCCTGCTGTACTTCGCGTTCACCCATGACTGCGTGACCGTGGACAATTCCAACAGCATCATTAAGTTTGCTGACGACACTATGGTGGTTGACCTCATCACTAATGATAATGTGACAGCCTATAGGGAGGAGAGACCTGGCAGTGTGGTGCCAGGACAACATTTTAGTCTCATCTGACCAGAGTACCTTCTTCCATATGTTTGAGGAGTCCCCCACATGCCTTTTGGTGAACACCAAACATGTTTGCTTATTTTTTTCTTTAAGCAATGGCTTTTTTTCTGGCCACACTTCCGTAAAGCCCAGGTCTGCGGAGTGTACAGCTTAAAGTGGTCCTCTGGACAGATACTCCAATCTCTGGTCGCTTTGTTGCCTCTCTGATTAATGCTCTCCTTGCCTGGTCCGTGAGTTTTGGTATGCGGCCCTCTCTTGGCAAGTTTGTTGTTCTTTCCATTTTTTAATAATGGATTTAATGGTGCTCCGTGGGATGTTCAAAGTTTGTGTTGTGTTGCAGACTCTGGGGCCTTTCAGAACAGGTGTATATTTCCTGAGATCTAAGTAACGGATCATGTGACACTTTATTTAACTAATTTGTGACTCTGAAGGTAATTGGTTGCACCAGATTTAATTTAGGGGCTTCATAGCATAGGGGGTACATATTTACGCACCACTTTTCCATTTTCTATTTTTTATAATTTTTGGAAATAAGTAATTTTTTTTCACTTCACCAATTTGGACTATTTTGTTTATGTCCATTGCATGAAGTCCAAATAAAAACATTTAAATTACAGGTTGTAATGCAACAAAATAGGAAAATGCCAAGGGGGATGAATACTTTTGCAAAGAACTGTACCTTTGCTTCTGCTGTAATAAATATTGTTACTTCGACACGGTCTGCATTTGGGTCTTATCCTGAAACTAGCAATGATCAACAACCAATTTGACAGAGGTAGAAGAATTTTTAGAAGAATGATGAGCAAATGTTGCATAATCCAGGTGTGGAAATCTCTTCGTGATTTACCCAGAAAGACTCACAGCTGTAATTATTGTTATTTCAAGACATTTGCAAAAAAATTGAAAAACATCATTCCACTTTGATGGAAAGTATTCAGACCCCTTCACTTTTTCCACATTTTGTTAAGTTATAGCCTATTCTAAAATGGGTTAAATTATTAGTTTTACTCATCAATCTACACACAATACCCCATACTGACAAAGCAAAAATTGAAATTGCACTCAGGTGCATCCTGTTTCCATTGATCATCCTTGACATGTTTCTACATCTTGATGGAGTCCACCTGTGGTATATTCAATTGATTGGACATGATTTGGAAAGGCCCACACCTGTCTATATAAGGTCCCACAGTTGACAATGTATGTCAGAGCAAATTGATTGGACATGTAAGGTTCCCAAATAATTTACAATTTTTACCTCACATGAATGAAAGCCTGGTATTTAATTATGTCAGTGATTAGGAACATTTTAAGAAATTAAAATGACAGTTAATAAATGTTTTTAAAAAGCAACATCAAAAGTGATACAAAGGTGGAGTATAGGCTTAGTTTCTCAGATAAATAAATGAATTTGATGGTCACTACCCGGATAGTTTAAGTCCAAGTAAACAAGTATCTGTTGTTTTGAAGATCATAGTACATATATAATATGTGTGTTGCCTTGTGGTGGAGAAATGTGAGCAACACTCAGCAGAGCTTAGCCAATAAGAGGAGAGTGAGGGATTTCAACGCTTCACTGGACAAATGGACAGACTGCAGCGACATTTTTCTCAAAACAGAACAGCAACTAGACTGGTAGTAGTGTATGTCATTTCAAGATGAGATTCTGTAGTATGAAAGACAGCTAGCTCAAGGCTATTCTATAGGACCTAGGTAAATGAAAGCAGTTAAGTACGAATGTATTGTTATGATTTCAGGCCCATGGGCCCCAGGTCTACATGTCCTATAGTACAGTACATTACAGTACAGTACAGAAAGAGCAGCCTCAAGGTACATGGTACTATAAGGAGTAATGATCTAATGGTAATGAGAATGGTGTGAGATATGTTAAATTAGACATATACAGTAATGTACTGTTTAACTAAATGGGATCTTGCCATTCTAATGCTGGGTTGGTGCAAAGAGGAGGGGAAAAAGGTTCATCATAGTTTATTTTTTTTACTACTTATTTATGATCTGGAATGAAACAAACACAAACCACTCTTCCAGAGCACCCACAATATTTTAGATTTGTAACAGCGTGTATTGTCATAAATTAATACCCTTCATACAGGGTTCCACCAAACCAAATCAAATTGTATGGGTCACATACACGTGATTAGCAGATGTTATTGCGGGTGTAGTGAAATGCTTGTGCTTCTAGCTCTGACAGTGCAGTAAAATCTAACAAGTAATATACACAAAACTAAGTAGGAATGAATTAAGACTATATACATATGGACGAGCGACGTCAGAGCGGAACGTGCTAAGATGCAGTAGAATAGAATAGAAAACAGTATATACATATGAGATGAGTAATGCAAGATATGTAAACATTATAATGTCACAAAGATACAGTAGAATAGAATAAAGTATATAGATATGAGATGAGTAATACCAGATATGTAAACATTAAGTGACTAAGATAGTATAGAATACAGTATATGCATATGAGATGAGTAATGCCAGATATGTAAACATTATTAAAGTGACTAAGATACAGTAGAATAGCATAGAATACAGTATATAGTACATATGAGATGAGATGAGTAATGCCAGATATGTAAACATTATTAAAGTGACTAGTGCCAGCCAGGAGGGAGGTGAAGAGCAGTTAGGGATGGGGGCAGGAGCTTTGGAGGTCCAAGCCCTGGCAGATAACTTTCAGTCAAACATGCTCTGGAAGACAGTCAAAGATTACATATCTGGCAGGAGCCAGAACAGAGTGAGGGAGATGGGTAAAGGTTGCATCCCAAATGACACCCTATTCCTTATTTAGTGCACTACTTTTGACCAGGGCCCTCAGTTCAAAAGTTGTGCACTATATAGGGAATAGGGTGCCATTTGGGATACACACTCTGAGGGATGTAGAATGCTCTGCTCTGTTCAGCACCACAGACTACTGGTCCAAATCACAAAAACCTGGAGAAACCAAAACCGACAACAAGCTGTGCTGCATGCAGATTTAGTCCAAACTGAGATGCTGCCAGAGTGATCAGTCACTCAGACCTTCAGTAATCTCACTCATCTGTAGGACTTTGATTACCATTTAGTTTGCCTCTGATAAGGCCAGTGAAAGAGGGGCGATATTTGACCATTTGATTCAATCAATGATTAGAGATTAAGGAAGTTGAGAGAGAACTGGATAGTGTGTGATGTACTCTGCTCCAACACTCCCTGTATGCACAACAGCTAGAGGAGAGTTTCAATGACATGGACGTACCATGTTGTTTTTAATTCTCAACACCCTTAATCTCCTAATTTCTAATAAATAACACTGTAAAGGTTATCTTGAGGGTTACAAAACATTCACAACTTTAAGCACTCTAGCTCATCCAAATAGACTGTCATACTAGTCCATTCAGGTCCGGCGTTATTTTACAGTCGATGTTTCATTTCTGACTGAATTCATCTGGATCCAATGATGGTGGGTCTATGAACCTCCTAGCCTTATTCTCATTCGCCGTTATGGAGTCTGTCGTGAACTGTGTGACCAAACCAGGATTGATTATGGAGCCGTCCCCAGAATTACTCATTACCTCTCATCCAGATCTCCCCCTGCTGTCTCCCGGCCCGGACCCACCCCACCTGTAGGTTAACAGCCTGGAAGGTGTGTGTGTGTGTGTGTGCGTACAGTACCGGTCAAAGGTTTGGACACACCTAATTCAAGGGTTTTTCTTTATTTTGACTATTTTCCACATTGTAGAATGATAGTGAAGACAACAACATTTTGAAATAACACACATGGAATCATGTAGTAACCAAAAAAATGCCAATTGATTTTAGATTCTTCGAAGTAGCCTCCCTTGCCTTGTTGATATATTTGCACACTCTGGTACTGTGTATGTACAGTGGGGCAAAAAAGTATTTAGTCAGCCACCAATTGTGCAGGTTCTCCCACTTAAAAAGTTGAGAGAGGCCTGTAATTTTCATTATAGGTACACTTCAACTATGACAGACAAAATGAGAAAGAAAAATCCAGAAAATCACATTATAGGATTTTTTATGAATTTATTTGCAAATTATGGTGGAAAATAAGTATTTGGTCAATAACAAAAGTTTATCTCAATACTTTGTTATATACCCTTTGTTGGCAATGACAGAGGTCAAACATTTTCTGTAAGTCTTCACAAGGTTTTCACACACTGTTGCTGGTATTTTGGCCCATTCCTCCATGCAGATCTCCTCTAGAGCAGTGATGTTTTGGGGCTGTTGCTGGGCAACACGGACTTTCAACTCCCTCCAATGGGGTTGACATCTGGAGACTGGCTAGGCCACTCCAGGACCTTGAAATGCTCCTAACGACGCCACTCCTTCGTTGCCCGGGTGGTGTGTTTGGGATCATTGTCATGCTGAAAGACCCAGCCACGTTTCAACTTCAATGCCCTTGCTGATGGAAGGAGGTTTTCACTCAATCTCATGATACATGGCCCCATTCATTCTTTCCTTTACACGGATCAGTCGTCCTGGTCCCTTTGCAGAAAAACAGCCCCAAAGCATGATGTTTCCACCCCCATGCTTCACAGTAGGTATGGTGTTCTTTGGATGCAACTCCGCATTCTTTGTCCTCCAAACATGACGAGTTGAGTTTTTACCAAAAAGTTATATTTTGGTTTCATCTGACCATATGACATTGTGGTCAGATGGTCAGCAAACTTCAGACGGGCCTGGACATGTACTGGCTTAAGCAGGGGGACACGTCTGGCACTGCAGGATTTGAGTCCCTGGCGGCGTAGTGTGTTACTGATGGTAGGCTTTGTTACTTTGGTCCCAGCTCTCTGCAGGTCATTCACTAGGTCCCCCCGTGTGGTTCTGTGATTTTTGCTCACAGTTCTTGTGATCATTTTGACCCCACGTGGTGAGATCTTGCGTGGAGCCCCAGATCGAGGGAGATTATCAGTGGTCTTGTATGTCTTCCATTTCCTAATAATTGCTCCCACAGTTGATTTCTTCAGCTGCTTACCTATTGCAGATGCAGTCTTCCCAGCCAGGTGCAGGTCTACAATTTTGTTTCTGGTGTCCTTTGACAGCTCTTTGGTCTTGGCCATAGTGGAGTTTGGAGTGTGACTGTTTGAGGTTGTGGACAGGTGTCTTTCATACTGATAACAAGTTCAAACAGGTGCCATTAATACAGGTAACGAGTGAAGGACAGAGGAGCCTCTTAAAGAAGAAGTTACAGGTCTGTGAGAGCCAGAAATCTTGCTTGTTTGTAGGTGACCTTATTTTCCACCATAGTTTGCAATTTAATTCATTAAAAATCCTACAATGTGATTTTCTGGATTTTTAGTTGAAGTGTACCTCTGATGATAATTACAGGCCTCTCTCGTATTTTTAAGTGGGAGAACTTGCACAATTGGTGGCTGACTAAATACTTTTTTGCCCCACTGCATGCAGTGCATTCGGAAAGTATTCAGACCCTTTGCACTTTTCTACATTTTGTTACGTTAGAGAAATATCTTATTTACATAAGTATTCAGACCCTTTGCTATGAGTCTCGAAATTGAGCTCGGGTGCATCTTGTTTCCATTGATTATCCTTGATAATCAAAATGATTGGACATGATTTGGAAAGGCACACACCTGTCTATATAAGGTCTCACAGTTGACAATGCATGTCAGAGCAAAAACCAAGCCATGAGGTCGAAGGAATTTTCTGTAGAGCTCCGAGACATCATTGTGTCGAAGCACAGTTCTGGGGAAGGGTACCAAAAATGTCTGCAGTGTTGAAGGGCCCCAAGAACACAGTGGCCTCCATCATTCTTGTGAGGTAGAAGTCCGTCACTGACCGCGGGCAGCATTTGGTACTTTAACGCACACACACATTCATCACTCCTCCCTGCTCCGTTATAAGATAAGTTAACTTGTGTGTCGACACACATTGTTAACTTCTCTGTCTTGGTACATACATTTCACACTTATGTCAATGTTCATATTTAATACAAGCAATATGTATTTTACTTATCGATGTTATGGATGAGCGCGTTGTTTGTTTGTTCTGTTCCTCTCTCTCTCTATCTCTGTAGCTTCCGGGTATGCTGGATAAGGACCCGAGCAAAGGGAATTGGGCTGACTTTGTAGTGCCTGTCCCAAATGGCTCATTAATGTAAATGTTCATATTGAAAGACAGTCAGTAGTGATGTAATTTTGTAACTGTTAAGTTGTGATATTGTTTCATAAACATGTTGCAATGTATGTACTTTTGTATGTTTAGTTAATGGAAAGTGTAGGTTTGACTAGATAATTGCTTAATTAATTTGTGTTAATTGTTCTGAGGGGAGGGGCTAGCCCTACAAAAGAAGCCTCTCTTTCAGTTCATGGGGAGGCCATTTTGGATTGAGCTGTGAATGGGGCAGCATTGTGTTTAGCTGTCCCATAAGGTATATGTTTGATGGCAGTACTGTTGTTTTTGTTCCAGAATCACTTTGTAAATAAACAACACCCTTGCACAGAAAAAACATTTGCGGCTCCCCCATCTTTTCATTTTGATAGAGGTTAGGTTTTCCAGTATAGCCTTCTGGCCTACTCTACGTGACAATTCTTAAATGGAAGAAGTTTGGAACCACCAAGACATTTCCTAGAGCTGACCACTCGGCCAAACTGAGCAATCAGGGGAGAAGGGCCTTGTTCAGGGAGGTGACCAAGAACCCGATGGTCATTCTGACAGAGCTCCAGAGTTCCTCTGTGGAGAAAGAAGGACCTTCCAGAAGGACAACCATCTCTGCAGCAATCCACCAATCCGGCCTTATTTGGTAGAGTGGCCAAACGGAAGCCACTCCTCTTTATAAGGCATGTGACAGCCCGCTTGGATTTTGCCAAGGCACCTAAAGGACTATCAGACCATGAGAAAAAACATTCTCTGGTCTGATGAATCCAAGATTGAACTCTTTGGCCTGAATGCCAAGAGTGTCGTCTGAGGGAAACCTGGCATCCTCCCTACGGTGAAGCATGGTGGTGGTAGCATCATGCAGTGGGAATGTTTTTCAGCGTCAGGGACTGGGAGACTAGTCAGGATCGAGGGAAAGATGAATGGAGCAAAGTACAGAGATCCTTGATCAAAACCTGCTCCATAGCGTCAAGCTTGTAGCGTCATACCCAAGAAGACTTGAGGCTGTAATCGCTGCCAAAGCTGCTTCAACAAAATACTGACTAAAGGGAATACTTAGGTAAATGCAATACTCAGTAAAAATTTTATTATGTGGAATTGTGTGTAGATTAATGAGGGGGAAAAAACTATTTTATTCATTTTAGAATAAGGCTGTAATGTAACAAATTGTGAAAAAAGAAAAGGTGTCTGAATACTTTCCGAATGCACTGTATATGTATGTTACAGGAGACTGAGAGACTAGGAACTCTTTCATGAATGCTTTATAGGAAGGACCTCCTAGCTACAATCACAGACTCCAGGCCACTGCTTATGAATTACATAGTGTTACTGATACAGTGCATATTGTATATTGGATCATCTTTAATTTTATGGTCAAAATTCTATTGAACATGCTGATAGTATTACCAGAGTAGTTTGGACATACACTAAATATCCATTAGACTCCTATACAGCTAAATGCTGCCAGTTTTCACAATAAGACGTGTTGGTGATGGGCAGCTGATCTGAATCTTGCCCATAGTCAAAGGCTGCATTTACACAGGAACCCCAATTCTGATCATTTGCGCAATTGTTGGCAAAAGAGCTGATCTCATTGGTCAGAAGAATTAGTAGGGCTGTGACGATACCAGCAGTATTGCAATGTTTTTTCCATGGCAAAAATGAGAACACGAAGTAGACCTGACTCCTAAAGAAGTTAAATCCGCTTCATGTTTTGTTTCCTTGCCACGATACTAACGAGTATTGCAATACTGGCCCTAGCAATTATTGGTAACTGGTCAGAATTAGCTGCCTGTTTAAATGCACCCACAGCCTATTAAGAGAATTTGCAACAGTTCAATTGTTGGCTTTTTTTAAAGTACGCTCAGAAGCTATTTGTAAATGCATTTCTGAAAGACTGGCTCATTTACAGTTCATGAATCCAATGGGAGCAGATTGTTCAAGGTAATAATTTCAAAATGGCACTGAATTCCAAGATAGCATTGTACTTTAAGATGTGATGGAATGATAGTGTTAATGGAAGCCCAATGGAAGCTCAATTTACGTCAACAACAGCTCAGGCAGTAGGAAGGCCTCTCATCCATTTATATGCAGATGATAGAGTCTTATACTCAGCTGGCCCCTCCGGATTTGGTGTTAAATGCTCTACAACAAAGCTTTCTTAGTGTCCAACAAGCTTTCGCTACCCTTGTCCTGAACACCTCCAAAACAAAGGTATTTTGGTTTGGTAAGAAGAATGCCCCTCTTCCCACAGGTGTTATTACTACCTCTGAGGGTTTAGAGCTTGAGGTAGTCAAGTACTTGGGAGTATGGCTAGACAGTGCACTGTCAATCAATCAAATGTGTTTATAAAGCCCTTTGTTTTACATCCTTCTCTCAGCAAATATCAAAGCTGCAGGATAAAGTTAAATCTAGATTTGGTTTCCTCTATCGTAATCACTCCTCTTTCACCCCAGCTGCCAAACTAACCCTGATTCAGATGACCAGATGACCATGCTAGATTACGGAGACATAATTTATAGATCGGCATGTAAGGTTGCTCTCGAGCGGCTAGATGTTCTTTACCTTTCGGCGATGCTCCTTATAGGACACATCACTGCACTCAATGCTTATTTATAAAATCCTCTTAGGCCTCACTCCCCCCTATCTGAGATATCTACTGCAGCCCTCATCCTCCACATACAACACCCGTTCTGCCAGACACATTCTGTTAAAGGTCCCCAAAGCACACACATCCCTGGGTCGCTCCTCTTTTCAGTTCACTGCAGCTAGCGACTGGAACGAGCTGCAACAAACACACAAACTGGACAGTTTTATCTCAATCTCTTCATTCAAAGACTCAATCATGGATACTCTTACTGACAGTTGTGGCTGCTTTGTGTGATGTATTGTTGTCTCTACCTTCTTGCCCTTTGTGCTGTTGTCTGTGCCCAATAATGTTTGTACCATGTTTTGTGCTGCTACCATGTTGTTGTTATGTTGTGTTGCTGCTTTGCTATGTTGTTGTCTTAGGTCTCTCTTTATGTAGTGTTGTCTCTCTTGTTGGAATGTGTGTTTTGTCCTATATTTATATTGTATTTATTTATTTTTTTCATCCCAAAAAATAAATAAGAATTTGTTTTTAACTGACATGCCTAGTTAAATAAAGGTTAAATAAAAATGTTACCCTTTTCAATAGCATATACAGTTTAAACATAATTGTGATTTTATCTTTAACTCCCTATATTCACATTTTTTTAATTCCCAACTCTCTAATTTTATTAGACTTAAAAAGATGTGACCACCAAGCCCATTGTTTCCAGGGTAGACAGTGCCACCCATGTTTCACAGTGAGAATAATACCATTCCATTCATGATGGGTTAGTGACCTCTGCTGTCAGTTATCTAGAACTGCACGGCAAATGTACAGTGGGGCAAAAAAGTATTTAGTCAGCCACCAATTGTGCAAGTTCTCCCACTTAAAAAGATGAGAGAGGCCTGTAATTTTCATCATAGGTACACTTCAACTATGACAGACAAAATGAGAGAAAAATCCAGAAAATCACATTGTAGGATTTCTTATGAATTTATTTGCAAATTATGGTGGAAAATAAGTATTTGGTCACCTACAAACAAGCAAGATTTCTGGCTCTCACTGACCTGTAACAACTTCTTTAAGAGGCTCCTCTGTCCTCCACTCGCTACCTGTATTAATGGCACAGGTTTGAACTTGTTATCAGTATAAAAGACACCTGTCCATAACCTCAAACAGTCACACTCCAAACTCCACTATGGCCAAGACCAAAGAGCTGTCAAAGGACACCAGAAACAAAATTTCAGTAACACACTACGCCGCCAGGGACTCAAATCCTGCAGTGCCAGACGTGTCCCCTAGTACATGTCCAGGCCCGTCTGAGGTTCGCTAGAGAGCATTTGGATGATCCAGAAAAAGATTGGGAGAATGTCATATGGTCAGATGAAACCAAAATATAACTTTTTGGTAAAAACTCAACTCGTCGTAATTGGAGGACAAAGAATGCTGAGTTGCATCCAAGAACACCATACCTACTGTGAAGCATGGGGGTGGAAACATCATGCTTTGGGGCTGTTTTTCTGCAAAGGGACCAGGACGACTGATCCGTGTAAAGGAAAGAATGAATGGGGCCATGTATCGTGAGATTTTAAGTGAAAACCTCCTTCCATCAGCAAGGGCATTGAAGATGAAACGTGGCTGGGTCTTTCAGCACGGGCAACGAAGGATTCCCGGGCAACGAAGGAGTGGCGTCGTAAGAAGCATTTCAAGGTCCTGGAGTGGCCTAGCCAGTCTCCAGATGTCAACCCCATAGAAAATCTTTGGAGGGAGTTGAAAGTCCGTGTTGCCCAGCAACAGCCCCAAAACATCACTGCTCTAGAGGAGATCTGCATGGAGGAATGGGCCAAAATACCAGCAACAGTGTGTGAAAACCTTGTGAAGACTTACAGAATATGTTTGACCTCTGTCATTGCCAACAAAGGGATGTTTCTACAACTTGATTGGAGTCCACCTTTTGTAAATTCAATTGATTGGACATTATTTGGAAAGTCACACACCTGTCTATATAAGGTTCCACAGTTGACAGTGCATGTCAGAGCTAAAAAATAATCCACGAGGTCGAAGGAATTGTCCGTAGAGCTCCTTGACAGGATTGTGTCGTGGCAGAGATCTGGGGAAGGATACCAAAAAATGTCTGCTGCATTGAAGATCCCCAAGAACACAGTGGCCTCAAACATTCTTAAATGGAAAAGAAGTATGGAACCAGCAAGACTCTTCCTAGAGCTGGCTGCCCATCCAAACTGCAATCGGGGGAGAAGGACCTTGGTCAGGGGGGTGACCAAGAACCCGATGGTCACTCTGACAGAGCTCCAGATTTCATCTGTGGAGATGGGAGAAAGTTCCAGAAGGACAACCATCTCTGGTGGAGTGCTGCAATCAGGCCTTTATGGTAGAGTGGCCAGACAGAAACCACTCCTCAGTAAAAGGCACATGACAGCCTGCTTGGAGTTTGCCAAAAGGCACTTAATGGACTCTCAGACCATGAGAAAGAAGATTCTCTGGTCTGATGAAACCAAGATGGAACCCAAGATGAATGCCAAGTGTCATGTCTGGAGGATACCAGGCACCGCTCATCACCTGGCCAAAACCATCCTTACGGTAAAGCATGGTGGTGGTAGCTCCATCTTGCGGGGATGTTTTTCAGGGGTAGGGACTGGGAGACTAGTCAAGATCAAGCAAAAGATGGACAGAGCAAAGTACAGAACAATTCTTGATGTAAACCTACTCCAGAGCGCTCAGGACCTCAGACTGGGATGAAGGTTCAACTTCCAACAGTACAACAACCCTAAGCACACAGCCAGGACAATGAAAGAGTGGCTTCGGGACAAGTCTCAATGTCCTTGAGTGGCCCAGCCAGAGCCCGGACATGAACCCGATCAAACATCTCTGGAGAGAATTTAAAATAGCTGTGCAGAGACGCTCCCCATCCAACCTGACATAGCTTGGCAAGATCTGTAGAGAGGAATTGGAGAAACTCCCCAAATACAGTTGTGCCAAGCTTGTAGCGTCATACCCAAGAGGACTCAAGGCTGTAATTGCTGCCAAAGGTGCTTCAACAAAGTACTGAGTAAAGAGTCTGAATACTTAAGTAAATGCAATATTTCAGTTTATTTTTAATACATTTGCAAAAATTTCTATTTTTCATTATGGGGTGTTGTGTGTAGATTGATGAGGGAAAAACGTTATTTTATCAATTGTAGAATAAGGCTATAACGTAACAAAATGTGGGAAAAGTTCAGTGGTCTGAATACTTTCAGAATCTACTCTATCAATGTACTAGCCTATGTGTTAATTAAGTAGTTTTGAAAGTATATGTCCCAAAGGGCAACCTATTCCCTTTATAACGTCCATGGGCACTGGTCTATACTAGTGCACTATGAAGGGAATGGGGTGCCATTTGGGATGCATATACTGTCTTTATTAATGAATGCAGAGAGCATAGTGCATGACTCCGCAGAGACACCCTGAGCTGTCAGTCAAACTCACACCATTAAAGAGAACACTCCAACCCACACA
The DNA here is from genome assembly GCF_002021735.2 of Oncorhynchus kisutch. Classification (NCBI taxonomy): domain Eukaryota; kingdom Metazoa; phylum Chordata; class Actinopteri; order Salmoniformes; family Salmonidae; genus Oncorhynchus; species Oncorhynchus kisutch. The sequence continues at coordinate 9,854,785 of NC_034184.2, forward strand.
GAGACAGAAGATGTCAATTATTGACAGAGGGGGGTATATCATACAGTGCCGCTCTGTACACAAATACAGAGCGGCACTGTTGAACTCTTAGGGCTTATTAATATACAGTGCCTTGCAAAAGTATTCATCCCCCTTGGGGGACTTCATGTAATGGACATACACAAAATAGTCCAAATAAGTGAAGTGAAATGAAAAAAATTACTTGTTTAAAAAAATATAAAACAATACAAATGTTTACTTAACAGTGGTGTGTTCATATGTATATCCACCTTTGCTATGAAGCCCCTAAAATAAGATCAGGTGCAACCAATGACCTTCAGAAGTCACATAATTTAGTTAAATAATGTCCACCTGTGTGCACTATAAGTACCACATGGTCTGTCACATGATCTCAGTATATATATATATACACCAGTCTGCAACGCTACCACCAAGCACGCGGCACCATGAAGACCAAGGATCTCGCCAAACAGGTCAGGGACAAACTTGTGGAGAAGTACAGATCAGGGTTGAGTTATAAAAAATATCAGAAACTTTGAACATCCCACAGAGCACCATTAAGTCCAGAATATGGCACCACAACAAACCTGCCAAGAGAAGGCCGCCCACCAAAACTCACAGACCAGGCAAGGTGGGCATTAATCAGAAAAGCAACAAAAAGACCAAAGATAACCCTGAAGGAGATGCAAAGCTCTACAGCGGAGATTGGAGTATCCGTCCATAGGACCACTTTTAGCCGATTGGGCAATAGACTGTATCACCCTCCGGTTGCTAAACTAAACTTTTGATTACTTTCACTATCATCTCAAACTAGGAAGATAGTGAAAGATACATTTCATATTTTCCAATAGCCATATGGAGTGTCTACCGTTGAATGAAGCTAACTGAAGGACGATGCATTTTTGCTGCAAACCAGTGAATTGTCTGTCTTGACACTTGTAATAATACAAAGATAAAAGATAATTGCACTCTTAAATCATTCAAATGATTTGTGTATTCAACGTAGTCAAGCATGGCAAGAATTTCAAAATGTAATATGCAATAAACGTCCTGCATTTGTGCTATAGGCTTACTATATTTTTTTATTTCACCTTTATTTAACCAGGTAGGCCAGTTGAGAACAAGGTATCATTTACAACTGTGTCCTGATAAAGCAAAGCAGTGCGACAAAAACAACAACACTGTTGCAGTCAATAACACAAAAGAAAAGAAAAATAGAAAGATCTATGTACAGTGTGTGCAAATGTAGAAGAGTAGGGAGGAAGGCAATAAATAGGCCATAGAGGCAAAAATAATTACAATTTAGCATTAACACTGTAGTGAAAGATGTGCAGATAATGATGTGCAAGTAGAGATACTGGGATGCAAAAGAGCAAAAATATAAATAACAATATTGGGATGAGGTAGTTGGGTGTGCTATTTACAGATTGGCTATGTACAGGTACAGTGATCGGTAAGCTGCTCTGACAGCTGATGCTTAAAGTTAGAGAGGGAGATATAAGTCTCCAGCTTCAGTGATTTTTGCAATTCGTTCCAGTCATTGACAGCAGAGAATTGGAAGGAAAGGCTTTGGCGATGACCAGTGAAATATACCTGCTGGAGCACGTGCTACGGGTGGGTGTTGTTATGGTGACCAGTGAGCTGAGATAAGGCGGGGCTTTACCTAGCAAAGACTTATAGATGACTTCGAGCCAGTGGGTCTGGCGACGAATATGTAGCGAGTGCCAGCCGATGAGAGCATACAGGTCGCAGTGGTGGGTGGTATATGGGGCTTTGGTGACAAAACAGATGGCACTGTGATAGACTGCATCCAGTTTGCTGAGTAGAGTGTTGTAAATGACATCCCCGAAGTCGAGGATCGGTAGGATAGTAATTTTTTCGAGGGTATGTTTGGCAGCATGAGTGAAGGAGGCTTTGTTGCGAAATAGGAAGACTGGGGTGAACCAAGGGCTATATCTGTTCTTAGTTCTACATTTTTTGAATGGGGCAAGCTTATTTAAGATGGTGAGGAAAGCACTTTTAAAGAGCATCCAGGCATCCTCTACTGACGGGATGAGGTCAATATCCTTCCAGGATACCCGGGCCATGTCGATTAGAAAGGCCTGCTTCCCTTCTTCTCGCTGCCTCCGGATAGGAGACATGCTGGACAGCCCTTATACTTGCCACCTCCGTCTCCTTCACTCTAACTGGGCACTTCATGAATTCTGGTGCATGTTCACCACCACATTTACAGCATTTAGCCTCAACTGGCATGCGATACTCCTCCCGTCTATATACACTTGACATGTCCAAATGGTTTACATTTATCCCACCGCATGGGTTTGGGCACGAAGGCTCTCACAGGATATCTCACATAATTCAAAAGAATAGATGGAGTGGGCTTCCTCAATGCGGCTCAGTCGGTGTGCACCAACCACTGCATCTATTTATTCAGTTACATCCTCTCACTTCTAGTACCACTCCAGAGATAACACCCTTCACAGGCACCCTGCTTCGCAGATCCACACACAACACATTCCAATCCTATATCTTTTTCAGGTGCAAAGCAAGCTCCTTCTGTTCCTCGGACAAACCCCCAAATAAAAGGATTTCTTGTGATTTTCACTGATGCCACCTCATCTAACGCAGCTTTAATTGTCATTGAGACTTCAAACAGACATCCCAGGTATCTGGATCGATGCAAAACCCTCACTCCGTTTAAAGAACAGTCAGAACTAGGCCTGGATTTACTCCAGGACCCCTTTACTTACCTTGTTTCCTTCTGTATTCTCCTTCTCACTCTCATCAGTTTCAAACAAAACATCCGCCTCCGCCATCTTCCGTGTACTCTCTGCCATTTTTTCCCATCATAGTTCATTCTTCATCCGTTCCTGTCTACTTAATAATCCAAGTCTTCTGAATTCATGTGTTTGACATGGGGGAAGGGACCAGAAAGATCAAACTTTATCAATGTAGAAGCATCAGACATTTTTCATACTTTGGTTATCATACTTTGATCTGGTTTCATCCAAATATCATCAATTTTCATGAAAAACAAGATTTTTACTGTTCATGACCTTGTATGGTGTGTGTCTCCCATAGACACCATGCGATAGCAGCTGTGTCTGGTCTACTTAGTTAATTGACTTCCATTGGAACAGAAATAATTGTGACCAGTGAGTGGAATATAACCCCTTATCTAGATAGACATCCTATACAGAACACATTAAGATAACACATGAGTAAATAAGAATTTGTTCTTAACTGACTTAACTGCATAGTTAAATAAAGGTTAAATAAAAAAGAAACAAAAATAATAAGTAGATAACTTTTAGGCTCTACCTGCCTTGCAAACTACCTTATAACCTGTTGCATTACTGTATTTAGATTGCTTGAATCTCATTTTTATTTTTGTTTTTATTTCACCTTTATTTAACCAGGTAGGCCAGCTGAGAACAACTTCTCATTTACAACTGCGACCTGGCCTAGATAAAGCAAAGCAGTGTGACACAAACAACACAGAGTTACACATGGGATAAAAAAAAGTACAGTCAATAACAATAGAACAATTTCTATAACAATAGAAAAATCTCAAATGGAGTAAGGAGGTAAGGCCGTAAATAGGCCATAGTAGCGAAGTAGTTACAATTTAGCAAATTAACACTGGAGTGATAGATGTGCAGATGATGATGTGCAAGTAGAAATACTGGCTCGCAAAAGAGCAAAACAAGTCAATAAAAACAATATGGGGATGAGGTAGGTAGTTGGATGGGCTATTTACAGATGGGCTGTGTACACCTGCAGCGATCGGTGCGCTGCTCAGACAGCCGATGCTGAAAGTTAGTGAGGGAGAAATAAGTCTCAAACTTGAGGGATTTTTGCAATTCGTTCCAGTCATTGGCAGCAGAGAACTGTAAGGAAAGGCAGCCAAAGGGGGTGTTGGCTTTGGGGATGGCCAGTGAGATATACCTGCTGGGATCGCATGCTACGGGTGGGTGTTGTTATGGTGACCAGTGAGCTGAGATAAGGCAGAGCTTTACCTAGCAAAGACTTATACAGTGGGGCAAAAAGTATTTAGTCAGCCACCAATTGTGCAAGTTCTCCCACTTAAAAAGATGAGAGAGGCCTGTAATTTTCATCATAGGTACACTTCAACTATGACAGACAAAATGAGAAAAAAAATCCAGAAAATCACATTGTATGAATTTTTATGAATTTATTTGCAAATTATGGTGGAAAATAAGTACACCATAGAATCTTTGTTTGGTATGCTTAGGGTCGATATCGCGCTGTGCAGACTGGCGGGTATTATCCAGGCTAAAAGCGGCTGGTGTCTGAGCTAAAGGTAAAGCCCGCTTAGCAGTGGTTAACAATGACTAAATAGAAGAAGAAGAAAAAATATTACTAAATAGCTAGTAGCTAATTAGCTGGTTAGCATATGATGGAGGTTCTAGCTATAAGGTCAAAAAAATAGTAGATCCGTATCACATTGGGTGAGACTGGTTGCCGAAAGGTATATTTAATTTAAAAATGGAAAAAGAGATTGAAATACATTTTTAAAAGGACGAAAAAAAACAAATGTACACGGGACAATGACAAACACGTCTGCACGGCTACGCCATGTTGGATCAGGAGTTTGCAAATTGGTTATTGTTTCTGGGAAAATAAAAAGTAAATGTTTAAGTAAGGATAAATGAGTGAAGAAAAAGTCGTTAATCTTACATTTGTCCTCCATGGTATGCCGTAGCTTGACCTATACATTTTACGTCAGCGGAAGTTCCATCCTCTTCGTCCCCTCTCTTGCAGGCTGTGTAAGTTGTATATTTTTCCATACATTTATAATCATCCTCCATCCTTCTTATAACTGCATAATATGCCCCCCAAATTATTAAAGAATGATCTTACAAAGATGTATCCATATAATATACCAAGTTTTAGTTTTGCGTTGCTTGTTCTACTGAAATTATCTGCATTCTGACCCATGTCTTTCTACGGTCTTTCAGGCTTCAGTCCGCTGACACGGCAAGATGGTGAGGACCATTTTTTTAGAATGTTAATTACATGGCTAACTGTTCATGGCAGACTTTTGTTTAGTAAGCTTAGTGTTAGCTATTTCGGTGCGACGTTGGTATCTGTTTGCCTGGTTGTTACCTGTGTAACTAGTTAGCCAGCATTATCTAGCCGAGTAGGCTACTAGTTAGTACAGGCCAATTCGGGTACGGCCTAGTAATGCTGCCCTGGTTGGCTACCGCCAGTACACGAGTTGCTAGCTAACTTAAACTGATGTTGTGTAACTATTTCGTTAGTAACTGAAATGTCAACGAGTCGAGTGGTGATAGCTGCCTTTCACTGTAACTATGTTACAACTGTCATCGTGAGTTGTAACGAGCTAACTAGTGAACGTTAGCTAGCCAATGTTAACCTGGCTAATCAGCATGTCTTAGCAAGTTGTCCAACCATCACAGGCTGTCTTGTGCTTGTGATGCATTTACACGCTTGCCAGAATAAAGGTGGACCTAGTGCTAAGTTCCGATATTACCAGAATCTTTAGTTCCACCGGTCCACTGACAATCCTCAGATTACTTTCATTTAGTTAGCCATCCAGCCAAGAGAATAATAACAAACTAATTCAGCAATGAGGCTATAATGTCATGCCATGTTAGCTAAGCTATTAGCATTGCGTTAACCCCTGTGGTTGTTGCAGAACGTTGTACTTATTATTTACCTGTTGTATTTCAGCCACGAAAAATCGAAGAAATAAAAGATTTCTTGCTTACAGCAAGGAGGAAGGATGCCAAGTGTAAGTATTACATTGTGCGCTAGTCAGTACACTCAAAATGTGGAGTTTTGTTAACACTTATGTCTTTATAAATTCTGCACCCACATAGGCTTCTGTTTGGGAACGCTGACTGCGAACCATAGTGTTGAATGTATAGCTTGCTTCTTGTTTATTATCCCACAGCCGTAAAGATCAAGAAGAACAAGGACAATGTGAAGTTCAAGGTGCGTTGCAGCCGGTACCTGTACACCCTCGTCATCACAGACAAGGAGAAGGCAGAGAAGCTGAAACAGTCCCTGCCCCCAGGTAAGATGCTTGTGGTGCATTTGAACACTTGCTAGGAGAGTAAGGATAGACCTAATGCTTAGTTTCAACTTCCTCAGAAATTGAGTTCTACCAGTGCATGGGCATATGTTCCTTAATGCTTTGAGCTGTCTGGGAATATTGGTGGCCAAACATTGTTTTTATCTGATAGAAAAACGCAGCTTGTTTCCATTGGCGCTGAAGATTCTAAAGTGAAACTGACGGCATTTTAACTATTTTGGAAGATATGAAACAGACAATCATATCAGTTAAAAATATACAATTCCCAGTTTATGCTACAAAACTCTATAAGAGGTTTTAAAAATAGGTTATATTTGACTCAACAGTCCATGCCGTACACTAAGGAATTGTTGGCAGAATAGGTAGTTGCAGTTCAATGTATGATTTAATATTACTCAACAATACATTTTGGACAACCAAGAAAAGTATTGCTCTCGGGTTGTTAACTTTTTAATTTTTTATATATCTTTATTTAATCAGGTAGGCCAGTTGAAACACATTCTCATTTACAACTGCGACCTGGCCAAGATCAAGCAAAGCAGTGCGACACAAACAACAGAGTTACACATGGAATAAACAAACGTACAGTCAATAACACAATAGGAAAAAAAGTGGATATACAGTGTGCAAATGGTGTTAGGTAAGGCAATAAATAGGCCATAGTAGCAAAGTAATTACAATTTAGCAAATTAACACTGGTGTGATAGATGTGCAAGTGGAAATACTGGTGTGCAAAAAAAGTTAATTTCAAAAAAGTAAATAACTGCTAGCAAACACACAGTCCAGTGCAAAGTGAATAATAGCAGGTCTGTGGCAAATTTCTTGTTTTCATGAAGTTCTACTGTACCTCTGATTGGCTATGGCGCACTGGTCTGCGTAGACTCTGTTCCTATTTACTGCAGTATCTATTAATTGTTCAAAAACATTGCTGCTGCTTTCCCATTCTATGTTGCTAAATAATTTTTGCAAATGCCTTAGTATATGTTATTCCCAATCTTTTTAACTTGACCATATCTAAGTGGTTGCTTGTCAGAATTTTTTAAAAAGTGTCATTCTTCCTGGGGGTGTATATGAACAGATTTTAATAAAAAATTGCTCTTATCCAGAGCAGTTATGGTTAACTGCCTTGCTCAAGGAGATAAAAACAGATGTTCCCCCAAATCTGCTCAGGGATTTGAACAAGCAAACTTTCTCTTGTCTTCCTACCGCCAGTACCATTTCTAATAATGTCGATCTATCAAGTTTGTGGCTTGGTCACTCAAAGCATATTTTGTGAATGAGCATGATTCATGTAATGTAGTTTCTAACCAGCTCATCTCTTTTCAGGTCTGGCTGTGAAGGAGCTCAAGTAGAGGACTATCTTCGTGTACAGTAAATTGTAATAAAAAGAGAAACCATTTGTCTTTGTCATGCCTGTTATGTTCCACTACAGTAAATTATCTATTTACATGTTTAACATGCTTAGTGGCTCTATTTTGGAAGAAGGCAAAAACGAATGTCTGCCGAATGAAGTGACTGGATTATCTAAGAGCTAGTTTCCCAGACAGATTAAACCTAGTCCTCAGATTTAAAGACTTCCTCCAATGATTTTTGTTTGTTTGTACTTGTCCTATTGCAGTGGTATCCCAAGTATAAATACGATGTGCACTAAAGGGTAAAAAAAAAAAAGTTTTCTATTTGGTGTTTTTTTATACAACTGCAAACTTTAAGGAGTTGGTTTGACTGGAAGTCTTGATGTCATCGGCCTCCCCATTGCTTGAGGAGCACTAGAGAACAGAAGAGGGAAGGCCCACCCCCACTGGTGCTGTCATGACTTGCATGGATCACCTGTTGAGATGTGTAATCGGGTGTTTAATGATGTGACGAAGAGGCGGCTGCTGTTGTTGAAGATTCACCATTGAGGATGCTCTTAGTCCAGGACTAGGCTTACTCATTGACTGGGAAACTGGCCCTAAACAAATTTGACAAGTTTTCTGTAGTCGAGTCAAATCAGTTACTACACAGGCTCTCTTCTAATACTCAAATGATGTGCCCACATCTATATTGTTTGGGGTGGTGACTACTAAGGTGGTAACATTACTTACACATATCCAATCACTTACAGCCCTGTGCTTACTTCATGGACTGGTGGATTTAAATACAAATATGCTCCTGAAAGTGACAAGGTGAAGAACCTGCCATTATTACAGATGCAGTACTATTACTTTACCCACACTACCATTTAATGGATTTGGGGCAGGAATTATGTATATAGACTTAGTGAACAATCTGGTGGTTATGTCTAATTGAAAGCCCGCACAGTAAGTTGTTGTGAACAGCGGTCTGATCAATTCGCTATGAACTCAAATAGGCCTACAAATCTGTCGTTCTAGGCTTACTTATTGAAAATAAGAATTTGTTCTTAACTGACTTGCCTAGTTAAATAAAGGTAAAATGAGACTCATCCACTTCATACAGAATGTTCTGAAGGTTGAGACTTCAGATATTCACCTTGTTTGTCACAGCATGCTCGAATGTTATTTAGTGTTTTGCTTTATTTGTTGGAATGACCATAGCATTGGCTACTGTCTACTACATACATAAAGGTTTGCGTCTCAAATGGCACACTATTCCTATATACTGCACTACTTTTGAACAGAGATTTATGGGTCTTAATCAAATTAGCAGCCTATAAGGAATAGGGTGCCATTTTGTTATTTAAAATATTGTAAGGTTTCGGGATAGTAAATTAGAACCCATTCTTCAGTTCCCTGTCTGTTAACACTGGGTCATTGTCTAGCAGCTGTTTGCAGACTGGAAAAAGACCAGGCCAAATCCTCAAACTGCGCCATATGACTACGGTAATGCTATCATTTGTGCGTTGTTTCCATGGCACTTTGGTAAACTTTGACAGATTCTGCATGTGAGTTTATTTACACTAGATGGGGGTGTTGCAAAGTCAATGGGAGCTACCCATATATCAATGTTGCTTTTGTGAACATTTCATAATTATTCTATATTTGGCCTATACCTATACTTTTTTCATAAACTTGAGTATCCATTTACCACGTGCCAAGTCTTATTTTTCCAATTACATTTTTTTCATTACTATTCATGTTCCTACTTTCAGGTTCTGCGCTCTCTCGCTTCGTCTCAAGCGTCTCTTATTTCTACGCGCTCCGGTGCAGGGACGGCCCTTGTCTGTGGAATGACTGAACCAGCAGACGGTTGCGGTAGGATGGCTGTGGTTGAAACGGGCTGACCGGGCACGGTGTGCTAATTTTCTTTTTCACGAATACTTTTGGGATGCTTTCCTTTAACGATCTCCCTGCATATTTTGTCTACTGTGCGTGTGAACGAGTTTACATTATCCAGCATGCTTTTTCATTACTGTTTATAGCTTTGTTACAGAAGACGGGACTGAGCTGTCGGTTTACTAGAGACTACTAGATATTGGATAATTAAACTCGGGCCAGGATGTCTTCAATACGGGAGGATTATATGGCACCTTGGTGGACATATTGGCTACACAATTTCCCTCATGTCAACTTGAACTTTCAGCCCATCGACCACACGTTCACCCCCCAGGATCAGAACTACCAGCAGGTTCGTGGTAGACACCGATATTTGGCCCACGCGGGTCTCATAATCTCCATCCCATTTGGCACCGACCTTAATCCCAATATATTGTACAACTTTTGACCATGGCCTTCAGAGCTCTGGTCAAAAGTAGTGCACTATAAAAGTAATGGTAGGATGCCATTTGGGATTAAACCCTAACATGCTGGCGGTTCCCACTTTTTCAGCAAGATGCTAGACATTTGTGAATAGTCACCTGAGAGATAGTGTACCCCAGAAAGAACATTATCTTATTTGTAAATATCAAAGATTAAATGTAATGTTGCAAGTAAGTTTAACATTGCATTGTATTCTGTCCTGTGTAGGCCGACCATACTTCTGCTGTTGGCAGAAATTCTCAGATTAAGCAATTCATTAATTTGATAATCCTGATGGAAGAGAAAGGGATATTTTGTATCTTTAAAAAATAAAATATTTCACCTTTATTTAACCAGGTAGGCCAGTTGAGAACAAGTTCTCATTTCCAACTGCGACCTGGCCAAGATAAAGCAAAGCAGTGCGACAAAAACACAAACACAGAGTTACACATAAACAAACGTACAGTCAATAACACAATAAAAAGCAATAAATAGGCCATGGAGGTGAAATAATTACAATTGAGCAATTAAACACTGGAGTGATAGATGATGATGTGAAAGTTGAGATACTGGTGTGCAAGAGGGTAAGTAATAATATGGGGATGAGGTAGTTGGGTGTGCTATTTACAGACTGGCTGTGTACAGGTACAGTGATCGGTAAACTGCTGTGACAGCTGGTGCTTAAAGCTAGTGAGGGAGATATGTCTCCAGCTTCAGTGATTTTTGCAATTCGTTCCAGTCATTGGCAGCAGAGAACTGGAAGGAAAGTCGGCCTAAGTAGGTGTTGGCTTTCGGGATGACCAGTGAAATATACCTGCTGGAGCGTGTGCTATGGGTTGGTGTTGCTATGGTTACCAGTGAGCTGAGATAAGGCAGAGCTTTACCTAGCAAAGACTTATAAATGACTTCGAGCCAGTGGGTTTGGCGACGAATACGTAGCGAGGACCAGCCATCGAGAGCATACAGGTTGCAGTGGTGGGTAGTATATGGTGCTTTGGTGACAAAATGGATGGCACTGTGATAGACTACATCCAGTTTGCTGAGTAGAGTGTTGGAGGCTATTTTGTAAATAACATTGCCAAAGTCAAGGATCGGTAGGATTGTCAGTTTTACGAGGTTATGTTTGGCAGCATGAGTGAAGGAGGCTTTGTTGCTAAATAGGATACCGATTCAAGACTTAATTTTGGATTGGAGATGCTTAATGTGAGTCTGGAAGGAGAGTTTACAGTCTGACCAGACACCTAAGTATTTGTAGTTGTCCACATATTCTAAGTCAGAACTGTCCAGAGTAGTGATGCTAGTTGGGTGGGCGGGTGCAGGCAGCAATCGGTTGAAGAGCATGCATTTAGTTTTACTAGCATTTAAGACCAGTTGGAGGCAACGGAATGAGTGTTGTATGTGTCCAAAGAAGGGCCAGACGTATTACAGAATGGTGTCGTCTGCGTAGAGGTGGTTCAGAGGATCACCAGCAGCAAGAGCGACATAATTGATATATACAGAGAAAAATAACCCTGTGGCACCCCCATAGAGACTGCCAGAGGTCTGGACAACAGGCCCTCCGATTTGACACACTGGACTCTGCCTGAGAAATAGTTGGTGAACCAAGTGAGGCAGTCATTTGAGAAACCAATGCTGTTGAATCTGCCGATAAGAATGCAGTGATTGGCCAAGCCTTGGCCAGGTCGATGAAGACGGCTGCACAGTACTGTCTTTTATCCATGGCAGATATGATATCGTTTAGGACCTTGAGCGTGGCTGAGGTACACCCGTGACCAGCTCAGAAACCAGATTGTGTAGTGGAGAAGGTACGGTGGGATTCTAAATGGTTGGTGATCTGTTTAACTTGGCTTTCAAAGATTTTAGAAAGGCAGGGCAGGGTGGATATGTCTATAACATTTTTGGTCAAGAGTTTCTCCCCCTTCAAAGAGGGGGATGACCACGGCAGCTTTCCAATCTTTGGGGATCTCAGACGATACGAAAAAGAGGTTGAACAGGCTAGTAATAGGGGTTGCAACCATTTTGGCAGATACTTTTAGAAAGAGAGTGTCCAGTTTGTCTAGCCCAGCTGATTTGTAGGGATCCAGATTTTGCAGCTCTTTCAGAAAATCCTTTGTCTGGATTTGGGTGAAGGAGAAGCAGGGGGGGGGGCTTGGGCAAGTTTCTGCAGGGGGTGCAGAGCTGTTGACCGGGGTAGGGGTAGCCAAGTGGAAAGCATGGCCAGCCATAGAAAAATGCTTACTGAAATGATTGATTATTGTAGCTTTATCAGTGGTGACCGTGTTTCCTATCCTCAGACAGTTGGGAGTAGGTGCTCTTATTCTCCATGGACTTTACTGTATCCCAGTGCTACGGGATGCAAATTTCTGTTAGGAAAGCTCAAGTTAGCTTTTTCAACTGACTGTGTATATTGGTTCCTGACTTAACTGAAAAGTTGCATGTCGCGGGGGCTATTCAATGCTAATGCAGTTTGCCACAGGATGTTTTTGTGCTGGTCGAGGGCAGTCAAGTCTGGAGTGAACCAAGTGCTATATCTGTTCTTAGTTCTACATTTTTTGAATGGGGCATGCTTATTTAAGATGGTGAGGAAAGCACTTTTAAAGATCAACCAGGCATCTCCTACTGATGGGATGAGGTCAATATCCTTCCAGGATGCCTGGGCCAAGTCGATTAGAAAGGCCTGCTCGCTGAAGTGTTTTAGGGAGCGTTTGACAGTGATGAGGGGTGGTCGTTTGACCGCGGACCCATTACGGACGCAGGCAATGAGGCAGTGATCGCTGAGATCTTGGTTGAAGACAGCAGAGGTGTATTTAGAGGGCAAGTTGGTCAGGGTGATATCTATGAGGGTGCCCATGGTTATGGATTTAGGGTTGTATCTGGTAGGTTCCTTGATATTTTGTGTGAGATTGAGGGCATCTAGTTTAGATTGTAGGATGGCTGGGGTGTTAAGCATATCCAGGTTTAGGTCACCTAAAAGTTCGAACTCTGAAGATAGATGGGGGGCAATCAATTCACATATGGTGTCCAGGACACAGCTGGTGGCTGAGGTGATCTATAACAAGTGGCAATGGTACAAGACTTATTTCTGGAAAGGTGGATTTTGAAAAGTAGAAGCTCGAATTGTTTGGGCACAGACCTGGATAGTATGACAGAACTCTGCAGGCTATCTCTGCAGTAGATTGCAACTCCGCCCCCCTTGGCAGTTCTGTCTTGTCAGAAAATGTAGTTGGGGATGGAAATGTCCGAATTTTTGTCGCCTTCCTAAGCCAGGATTCAGACACAGCTAGGACATCAGGGTTGGCGGAGAGAGAGGAGAGGGTTGGGGAGAGAGCAGAGAGAGGGATGGGGAGAGTGCAGAGATAGGGAAGATAGGCTAATTGACATGATTTGTGTGATTTGGAGGTGTACCTGTGGATGTATTTCAAGGCCTACCTTCAAACTCAGTGCCTCTTTGCTTGACATCATGGGAAAATCAAAAGAAATCAGCCAAGACCTCAGAAAGAAATTGTAGACCTCCACAAGTCTGGTTCATCCTTGGGAGCAATTTCCAAACGCCTGAAGGTACCACGTCCATCTGTACAAACAATAGTACGCAAGTATAAACACAATGGGACCATGCAGCTGTCATACTGCTCAAGAAGGAGACACCTTCTGTCTTCTAGAGATGAACGTACTTTGGTGCGAAAAGTGCAAATCAATCCTTTAACAACAGCATAGGACCTTGTGAAGATGCTGGAGGAAACGGGTACAAAAGTAGCTGTATCCACAGTAAAACAAGTCCTAAATCGACATAACCTGAAAGGCCGCTTAGCAAGGAAGGAGCCACTGCTCCAAACGGCCATAAAAAAAATCCAGGCTACGGTTTGCAACTGCACTTGGGCACAAAGATGGTACTTTTTGGAGAAATGTTCTCTGGTCTGATGGAAGAAAAATAGAACTGTTTGACCATAATGACCATCATTATGTTTGAAGGAAAAAGGGGGAGGCTTGCAAGCCAAAGAACACCATCCCAACCGTGAAGCACAGGGGTGGCAGCATCATGTTGTGGGGGTGCTTTGCTGCAGGAGGGACTGGTGCACTTCACAAAATAGATGGCATCATGAGGGAAGAAAATGATGTTGATATATTGAAGCAACACCAGTCAGGAAGTTAAAGCTTGGTCGCAAATGCGTCTTCCAAATGGACAATGACCCCAAGCATACTTTCAAAGTTGTGGCAAAATGACTTAAGGACAACAAAGTCAAGGTATTGGAGTGGCCATCACAAAGCCCTTACCTCAATCCTATAGAAAATTTGTGGGCAGAACTGAAAAAGTGTGTGCGAGCAAGGAGGCCTACAAACCTGACTCAGTTACACCAGCTCTGTCAGGAGGAATGGGCATAAATTCACCCAACTTATTGTGGGAAGCTTGTGGAAGGCTACCTGAAACGTTTGACCCAAGTTAAACAATTTAAAGGCAATGCTACCAAATACTAATAGTGTATGTAAACTTCTGACCCACTGGGAATGTGATGAAAGATATAAAAGCTGAAATAAATAAATCTTTCTGCTATTATTCTGACATTTCACATTCTTAAAATAAAGTGGTTATCCTAACTGACCTTAGACAGGGAATCTTAACTAGGATTAAATGTCAGGAATTGTGAAAAACTGAGTTGAAATGTATTTGGCTAAGGTGTATGTAAACTTCTGACTTCAACTGTATATGAAAGGGGAAAGGGGCTACATAGTCAGTGTCACAACTGAATGCGTTCCACTAATAGATAATTTGTTGTATTTATTGTGAGGCACATCTGAGTGAGCATAATTTGCTCTTCTTTTTTAACTGGCCTGCATCTGATGGTCAGTCTGAGGGGAGGTCTAAGCAGCAGTGAGGCTGCCTCACCCAACTCACCCTCCCTCCTCTCTCCCTCCCTCCACTGAGAAAAGAGGATACAGCCATCTAGCTGATGGCGAAACTTAAGTCGCACTGCATTATTTCTGCCTCATGCACCAATTCATGTTGTTAACTCCTATGGCCAGAGAAAGTGAAATATTCCTTGACATGAAAAAGATACAAGCCACTAATAATAACAACGCAAGCTTATGGAAACACTTTGCTGTACTCCTTCGTTGCAGCTGTAGTGCTGGTTGTAGCATGAGTAGAAGTAGGTAGAAGGCACATTTTATGGCTTAGGTGTTGAACAAAGTGTTGGGAGTGCTGAATAACAACTTACACATGAACTTACTCACAAAAACAGAAGCTCTTTGCTGTATTCGTTGAGTCTCTCTAGTCATGGTTTTAAAGTCTCACAATATCAGCTTTGCTGTGCTTTCAAGGCTTCTTTTTACAGTCTATGGCTCGAGGGAACTGTGCAGGCATGGTGAACTGTGCATGTGCAGTGTGTGGATGAAATCACTAGGGAAGCCATATTACAACCTATATGTTGTGATAATTGCGTTGTTTGCCTTTTTAACCTGTTAATTCACATCCCTTGCGACCATGATATATAGGAAAAAGGCTGAGACAATAAGAAGACATAGTGGCAGAATAAATTCAACCACACCTTTGTTTTATCACAAAACCGGATAGCAACCTCTGTCCAGTGAAGTCCACAAAGCATAGTGCATTTACAGTAACAGCATGGTCTAGCAACTTAATTTTCCCAACTTTTTTGGGCCACTGAACAACTATTGGCTTAGAACCACTGATAGTTACCACAAGTCACAAAGAAAACAGGAGCTGCCTCTACTATTCCAACACCATTTCAACTTCAACATCATCAAATCACCTCTGCTTAGTCTAATACAGTGACATCTAAACAATTTAGTCCAGTTTAATGTAAGCTAAATATGATGTGGCTGTCCATGGTTCTTATTTCTGCGTGTGTGTATGCGTGAGTGTTCGTGCAAGTAGAAACAAATGTTGACTTACCCTTGTAGAGAAACGCCAATGCCATCCTCTATTTCATGTTGATGAAACAGTCTAACACTCTGTCATACAGTACACGCTGTATGACAGTGTACTGTACCTAGTACTGTACTTGACCGTGGCTACCTGGCTAAAATGCTTGCTCGCTAGCCTAACTTCCATGCATGGGCAATGTTAGCTAGTTAACATTAGCCTTCTACATCTAGCTACATATTGAACTTCCATTATCTCAGGCCAGGGGCACAACAATGTATGAATAAATGGTTGGATCAGAATCGGCATTATAATCATTGGCCAGTATGGAGAATTTTGTAAAACCACAAGTCTAGCTCAATCTTTAGCTAGCTAGCCACCAGAGGACAACACAATGAGATGCAACAATTAAAGTTTTGCTGTCAATGACGTATCCTCTCAATGGGATTTGATAGGAGTGACGCCAAAATCCAAGCGGGCTTCCCTTGACATTTTTTTTGTGTGGGTCGGACCATTCATAGTTGTGCTCGCTCAGTTTAGCTCGATGCTGATTGGCACATTTTTTTTATACATTTTTTTTATCAAGGGAGGTCAAATGCTCACTGGCTTCCCTTGCCTTCAATGCTACAGGCGGCAACAATGTCATACTCGTTTGGACCATACAGCATCAGATAGATGGCTTACACGTAGAGAGACAGAGGGGTGCTTTCTCCTGTGTGAGATATATTCAGCCTCTTGCCAATTGAAAGAAAATGATGAAACACAGAGAGATGAAAGATCATATGTTTATTGAAAAGAATTATTGGTCACTTTTTTTGGGAAGCCTGGCTTCCGTTGAATACACACATCTTTGCCAGCGATAGGCCTGTAATTGCAGTTGACTTGCTTCCTTGGCCTGCCGGGTAGGCGGAGTTCTACCTTCAGACACATGAAATGGTTCAAAATGGGCACACTTGGCCTTTTCCACGCTAGGGCTGCTGAATCAAGTGCACGTACCGCAAACAGTGCAAAACAAATTTAAAAAATTGGAATGCAAAGCTTTATCGTTTTTTACATTTTTGGACTGATTTCCTTTCAATTTAAATAAATATATTTAAGCTGACCCCTTGCGCGAAACACTGCTTTAAATTACTGCTAGTTTGATGGTTGTAGCCTTCAATTGTCCCACAATCACTCAAATTAGAAAACGTATTTAATTTCAAACTTCATATTTCTCCACTGTAGGCTACTTATCGTAATGAACAATGTCAGCAAAATGCCTGCGACAAGTGATCAGTATGGTCGGTGTTGATTAGTTTCTCTCTCTCTAGGAGAGACATAGAAACCACTACACAGGGAAACACCAATAAATTGGGGACCAGCTGACTGGGTAGACGGTGACATGTGCATGTTTTCCAGGCTACTTTGATGCCACAAGAAGCATGCAGGATGGGACTGACTGTTTCTATTGGTAATGAGGTGCCTTGGAACAGTTGTCAGGTCTGAAGTGGCATGATTTTTTTTTTGTGCTGCAAAGGGTAACGTTTTGGGTGATCTGACCAAATTCACAAACACGTGAGTTATAGATCCTTCATTCTCATTGAAAGCAAGACTAGGAAGTTGTATATCTGTTCTATGTAAGCTATTTCTATGCTTCCCTTTCTTAAGTTTCGTTTTTGTGTGTTTCAGTTTTGTACAACAACTTCAAACAGCTGAAAATACTATTTTTGGTTTTGGAAAATATATTTCACAGCGGTTTTGATCATACAATAATTCTCAACACTATACATTGCTTGTTTTGTCACATAAACTGAAATTAGGCAAACTATTATAATTGTAGCAACCAGGAAATGGCGGAGCGATTTCTGCATCTTGCACTGTCGAGCTTCTAATGTTGAGCTTCTCATCTCAGAGTCGGTGACAGTGGAAGGTGAGTCAGAGCTGATTGGGGTGGGAGGAGAGAGGATGAAGGATCTCCATTGGAGACAATTGACTCCTAATGGATTGATCATCAACCACCACCATGTAATGTTCAAGCGCTACGCTATCCTGCCACGCACACTGCGCTAGCCAACCACGCTCTCCTATCTGTCCGAGTACTAGGCTTCTTGCACTAATGCTGCAATTCTAAAGCAATACATTGACACAGTAGTGAGAAATGAACATTCCACAAGTTATGGCTCTCGTGGTGATTATTGATCACTAGAGCTGCTGTGACGATGTTATTACTGGTGAAAATCAATAGATCTGACTGAGCCTGGAGATCACTAGGCCCAGACCCCTACAGGCCTATTATATCTCAAGGCTACAAAGGACTGACTAGACTTACTACAATAGATCATCATCAAGAAACAGACAGTATTAGCTCTCATATTTAGGACCAGGTTTTCCTGACCACATGACCTAGTTATATATTCTGGTCAGAGGTGATCGGACAGCCACTATTCGTTCGGCACAGTGTGTGTTGTCTTTATTGTCCCATTATGGAGGGTCAGTAACCATCTGGATCTCCAATCAGCCTAATCGCCCAAAAATGCGTTTTGGATCCGGATATACTCTACCCTATCTGGTATCAAGAGCAGGAGTAATCCAATAATGTGTCTACATTTTCCACAGAGCCTAATGCAATATGTTAAACGGCCAGCTATTGGCCTGTTAATGAGTTTACTGTGCTTATCCCCAATATGTTGGCATTAAACTATATGAGATTGAGAAGCAGGTTGGATACATAGTTGTGGTCAGGTTACAGACCTCTGTACTGTATTGAATACAGTAGCACTGCTGGTTGGCTGAGGATATGATGCCTTTCTACAGACAGTGCTATCGTGACAGAACAAACTGTTTGCCTATTCAACATAGAACACTTAGTGTTAGATGATAAACAATTCCAATTAGGAAAGACAGATAATATCCTAAAAAGATGAAGTAGCTCTCACTCTTAATGCAATTCTCTCTCTAGTCTCTACTCAACTTTATTAGATATTGCTGGCATCGATCTCTCCACACAGTCAGTCTGTAGAGGGAGGTTATTGAGTGGCCCCCCGTGCATGACTCAGACTCCACATCAGAATGAGCTGTAATTGGCCAGTTTGAGCAGAGCCAATGTTTGAATTGCTCTGGTTGGCTGAGGCCCACAGAATGAAGTGGAATGCAAGGGTCACAGTCTTACTAAAGGACGCTTTCTTTCTGATGGGTTTAGTGTGTGTATGCATGTTTGTTTGTTTGTTTGTGTGTGTGTGTGTGTGTGTGTGTGTGTGTGTGTGTGTGTGTGTGTGTGTGTGTGTGTGTGTGTATATATTATGGAAAGGATG
This sequence comes from Oncorhynchus kisutch, assembly GCF_002021735.2. Taxonomy (NCBI): domain Eukaryota; kingdom Metazoa; phylum Chordata; class Actinopteri; order Salmoniformes; family Salmonidae; genus Oncorhynchus; species Oncorhynchus kisutch. The sequence goes on from NC_034184.2 coordinate 9,873,733, forward strand.
GCTGATTCTCACATATGCCTGGCCTGTAGATTCTCACTCTCCATTGGACACTGTAAATGGGGCTCTAATCTTGTGAATCACCTGACCTGAGAAATTAATGAACTACAGAATTTTCCTCCATGGTAATTTAGTCTAATGCTCATGCACTCTACGGACAAACAGATTATTATATTGATTTATCGTCATGTCTTCTGTTTGGTATGAGTCTTTTGACTTTTGTTACATGTCTGTGCAGAAACTGAGGAATTTTAGAGAGCTAGTACGCATGTCTGTCTCCTATACAAATAGACTTGTCTGTAGAAAGAGACAAATCATTTTAGTCATGCCATAGTCATTTTGGCCACAGCAAGCGTTGCGTTTCCTGCTGTAAGATCTGTTCTGCTCCAGAATGGGAAGAAGGAGGACACAACCCAAAAAGAGTTAGGTCAGGGCCCAATTTCTCCTCATATCACATAGCCTGCCTGCCTCAGTGTGTGGGTGCGTCAGAGAGGGAGAAACATCTGTTCGTAACTGAGAGGAATGGAAGGGTCAAAGTGTCTCTGTCCATATTCTTCTTCTTCCTCTCCTCTTTGACCCAACACTGTTAGTGGTGTCTGCTTCTTTTTGCATTATGGAAACCAGGTTGATCAGACGTCACAAGAGGCCCACGACTGAGGCATGGAGAGCCAGCTGTTACCACCATTATTACATCATTGATTTGTTGAATATCTTAGTCTTTTGGCAGAAACAACTGGTAATACGCCTAACTGGTAAGTAATGAATGGAATGGATGCTAATGTCCTGCATGGAAACACTAAGGCTGCTAAGTCAAGCCTACACTACATTATGTACAAATGTCTGTTTGCGTCCAAAATGGGACCCTATTCCCTATATAGTGCACTTATTTTACCCTATCAGTCCATCCAGTGGTCCCTCATGTTGTGTTGTGGTGCAGAAACAATCTTTCAAACAGTAACTGTCAGAACTGTCAAGAGACAGGAACACCCTCCTGGGACACTGCGATAACACAGGCCAGGGTATTTGGCACACACACCAGGATCCTGAATGGCTGGCCGCACTGGGTTCTTCCTTCCTGCTAGCTGACTTTGATGTCATATCCTGTCCGGTGGCCAACAGTAGATTAGGCTATCCAAACATCTGTCCCACTGACTCAATAAGGTCAGAAGCCTAACTTGACGACTGACTCACAACTGTCAGTGAACATTCAAACTGTGCGTACCCATTTCAAGTTATCATTAGGCTTGACTGGGCTTCCACAACGTGGTTGTTTTATACACCGCCGGTTAGAGAGGCGTGCAGATTGCACAGGGCATGGCCCACACTAGAGTGTCGTTAGTCAACATCCCATGTTCAAATGACAAAATTAGTCACATGTTATGACCTTATCCAACCTTGTTAATAACCCAGGGATGACAAGGAGAGGGTCAGACACTCACTGACCTTTCAACTATACTCAGTACACTGATAGATCTATCAGATTAGCTCATCCTGACAAACAGCCCTGCTCTCTGTCTGTGGCCCACTGTAGAACACAGTAGCCTATAGACTGGTTAAACCAGGCTGAATGAATACATAGACTGACTGTTGTCTAACCACTTCATAGACTGACTGTTGTCTACATAATTGCAGAGGACTTGGTTTCAGTTGACCCCTCTTCATCCGCTGGGCTTTTTGAAGACGCCCAGACTCCCAGGCATGCTGGCTGAAAGGAGAATCGATTGAATCGGGATAAAAGATGTCTGGTGACTGTCTACGTTGTACACACTACTAGTACACGCTCATACACACACCCTTTTACACACACACATCGATCTTTCTGCCTCAATGGCTTTGCCTACTCCTTGGGAATAATGTTCCACTTCAGTGCCTCCAAACAATCCCTTCCTCCAGACATCCTTCCTCTTGTCTTCATCCCTCCGCTCCCTCGCTCCCTTCATCTGTTTATCAGTTGTTCTCTCATCTCTCCCTCACTCACTCTCCTACTTCTCTCCCCATCTTGTAATAGATGAAACAACCACTGTGTGTCAGCCATTGAAATGAACAGTATGGTGTTAAGTCAACAGCAGACGTACTGTGATATGGGATAGGGGTTCTTGAGGCTGGAGTTATGAGGGAAAAACATGTCTCTCCTTCCGATGTAGAAATGATGTCTTTTCATGTGATGTCTTTATTTTTATTAAAGTCCTCACTGAGCTTAGCCTTAGTGATGTGACGACGTCAAACAACTAACAGTGCTCTTTTGAATTCCAAATATCCAGTGGAACTGCTATTTTGTGTCATTATTCCTTATTGTAGTCATAGTTATATTAATTGTTGTTTATCGTATGACAATCATTGCCATTTAAACATGTGACAAGTTGCATAATGAAGATGCTCATTTGATCGCATAGCTTTCTTGACTTTCTTCAATTACCTTTTCACTCAATGGATGAGTTTGTCTGGCTCATGTGGTAGGGTTGTGATGGGATAGTTTTAACCCTTGACCCCTATCACTCTACTGTTGTGGAACTACATTTGTTGCTGTCTTTTTCTCCTGGGAAAAAGACGAGCTGAACGCTGCTAGTTTTGGCCTAGCGGTTTAGGCCTCAGCATGGTTTGTCTGAAGTATGATCATTGTATTCCCTCTAGCTGCGCTTGTTGGATTGTCCGTCTGTTTGTTTGACTGTCGATAAAGTTGTTTTTGCCTCTAGGTATGAGTTTAAATTGGTCTTTTTCCCCTTGTTTCTGTGGGCTCTGTCTCTCCTTGAGGTTTCAAACTGTGGTGAGAATAGCTATAAGGGCCCACAGATGGATTACTGTACGTCCCACAAGTCCACTTGCCATATGTGTAATGAGGTTACAAATGAACAAACACTGTTAGTCTGGTTGGAAAGGAAAACCACTATAGAATTGTCAGCAAGAATGTCAATCTTTTCATCTGGCATTGCAGATTTGCTGTGTCTGTCGCTTTCTCGCTCTCTTTCTCGCTCTTTTTCACTATCCCCTCTCCTCCTCTACCCCTCTCTCCCTCCATCTCTCTATCTGAACTATCTCTCTCCCTCTCTTCCCCACATAACACTGTGTAACCAACTTCTCATGGCTCACATGAATTCACCTTAGCCTACTTAGCGCCAATGTTGGCTAGCCGAGCTCTCTCTTCCATGTAGTCAGATAGGGTTCTGTTGATTAGCATCTCCTTACTGCCATCTCTGGAGCTGCTGGGAATGGGTGTTTTGTTGTGTTTACATGGGCTGCCTGTCCTTCTGTCCATCCCTAGTACCGGGCCCATATTCATGAGAGTAGGAGTGCTACTCTAGGATCAGGCCCTCCCTGTCCATAATAATCGGATTCATTATGATCTAAAAGTCCAAACTGATCTTAGATCAGCACTTTTACTCTGTGACGCTTGATAAATGCGGGATCTTACAAGACGAGTCACTATACTATTCAGGCAGACTTGGCTCTGGGAAAATGTGGCTGCAGTAGTTACAGTACTAACCCACAGTACTGTGTTATGTAATGTCAGCATCAATATTGATTCTTGTCAATGTTTAAAAAGAGGTCTGTGATTAGGGCTGTTGCGGTGGTCATATTACCGTCACACATCAGTCACGAGTCATGACCACAGTGAAATTCCACGTGACCATTGAGTCAAGATAATCTCCTCTTATGCACTCTGGACATGCGTTGGTAGTACCCAACTCGCTAACAACCATCGGGTTGCTACTGGCCTGGAACTCACTGCTCTGTTGTCCCTCCATCAGTCCTAATGGCCTGGTACTCAGGGCTCTGTTGTCCCTCCATCAGTTCCTAATGACCTGCTACTCAGGGCTCTGTTGTCCCTCCATCAGGTCCTAATGACCTGGAACTCACTGCTCTGTTGTCCCTCCATCAGGTCCTAATGACCTGGTACACAGGCCTCTGTTGTCCCTCCATCAGGTCCTAATGACCCGGTACTCAGGGCTCTGTTGTCCCTCCATCAGGTCCTAATGACCTGGTACACAGGCCTCTGTTGTCCCTCCATCAGGTCCTAATGACCTGGTACTCAGGCCTCTGTTGTCCCTCTATTCACTCTGACATCAATGAAAATGCATTCTAAAATCACGTCAGACACTTTTAAAACTCACCTCAAGAGCAGGTTGAAATTGAGTAAAACATGGTCGTTGTTTCATAGCCTAACACAATGAAATTGACGCATTAAGAAGGAAAGAAATTCCACAAATGAACTTGTATTATTATATTTGTTTTATTTAACTAGGCAAGTCAGTTAAGAACAAATTCTTATTTCCAATGACAGCCAACCCCTGACAACGCTGGGCCAATTGTGCGCCACCCTATGGGACTCCCAATCACATCCGGATGTGAGTCAGCCTTGATTCGAACCAGGGACTGTAGTGAGATGCAGTGCCTTAGGTACTGTATATATGTGATGAGATGTATAGATATAATGGACAGTATGTGGATAGAATATTTAGTATATCTGTAGAATACGTAGGATATGTACAGCGATAGTCGAGTAGGATGGCATTGACTAGAATACAGTATATACATATGAAATGGGTACAAACGTTATGTAAACATTATTAAAGTGACCCGTGTTCAATGACTATGTACATAGGGCAGCACCCTCTAAGGTACAGGGTGGAGTAACTAGCCGGCCTGAAACAGTGACTAAGTTCAGGGCCGGTATCAACGCCGAAACTTGTATATCTGCCTAAGGACCTGCTAATCATTTCAGTAAGGTTCTGCCTACGGCTTAGAATGAAACATAACCATAATGCTGAGGCGGCTTTGGCACGCACTACGCTCTTAAGCTCTTGATGGTTGCTAGGCAGTGCTTGTTAACCCTTTTCCTGACAGTTCAAAACTTTGCAAGGCATGTTACTTCGCCCATAGCCCATCATTTAGTCCACCACTAAGCATGTACTGTTTTCTTAACCACAATCTGCTGGATCCATAAAGAATTACTGTGGGAATAAATATCACTGAATGGTGAAAATATTGGAATAAAGTAGACTAATGCAATTGAAGGCATGTATCAAATGACTAAATACTGAAAGTCATCCAATCCTTGTAAATAAATGTGAAGCAATAGCCTACCTGGTGTGGTCATCTACATGATAATTTCCATACCATTGCGCTGATTTGAGACAAGCATGGGGACGTCTTGATCAATCAATAAATGTCAGATTTTTGTTTTCCCTGAATCTCTGTTTGGATATTGATTAGGCTCCAATCAAGTTAGGAAAATGTTAGCTAAATCGAGGTGAGTGCCGCTCTTGATCATCTTGTCTAGTTGGCTGATTTATTCGATTTTTCCATGTTATGTAGTTTAACAAGTGGATTATTTTGCTCTTCAGTCACTTAGTAGCCTTATTCCTGACAAAAAGCCTGTGACTTCACTGACTTGTCTGATAATCAACTGACTTGTCTAATAATTTTGTTTCACTGAATCTCCGTCTGTATATTTGGTTAATTCTCTGGCTGAGCAAGTGAAGGTGATCATCTATAACTAATCAGATACATTTAGCATGCTATGATGTAGACTAAAGAATGCGTGTTATTTTGCTTGACTGCATATAGGCACCTCCTGCAGGTTGTAAAACATGATGAAGGTGAGATGCCTGTCCCTAACAAAGCACAGTGAGGAAAGAGATGAAACATGGATCAAAAAGGAGTGGGCCTTGGGCTCTGATTTAAAATATATAGTCATGTGGGGAAAAATATTTGTTGTATTTTCTGTTATTCCATTTATGTTTTCACTATCAAATATGTGTTGACTGTAATCCGGTAGGTAGGTGTGTCTGGTCTGTTTTAATGAACAAAATAACCAACTATTGATTTAATTTGTCTGAACTCAAACTATTCTGTTCTTTTGAAAATACATGTTATTTGTCTTATAATGTTTCTTAGCACCTGCCTAAACAAATTAATAATGGATTCATTTTTGATGGTGTATATTAAAATAGACGCCCACCCACATCTGCACACCACTACTAACACTAGTCTCTAGCATGCTGGCATGCACACGGGAGGTATGAAAGTATATATTTTTTATAGGCAAAATACCCTAAATCCTATATGAAAGCGGTTGAAGAATATAGCCCAAGGTTGGTGACAATACTAAAGTCATTTTTCTCACACACATACACACGCCACACAAGCACACATACACACCACCTCGTTTATCCCCAGAGACGAGCTGTTTGTGTTGAGGAATGTGGTGCAGGCTAGTGTGACAAATTCGCAGAGACCTTTTAACATTGGGTTGTAGCAGTGATGCAGTACTGTAGAGGAGGAGGCAGAAGCCCTTTCCCATCCCTCTCTTCCCGTCTCATCCATTACCCATGGGCCACTCTGCTTTCCCCTTCCCTCCCTCCCCCGCTCTGCGGGGACTTAATGGTGTCCCAGCTGTGAGTGTACACGGGCAGGCCCAGCCGAGTCCACTCTTCTGGAAACACCCCCGAGGACATCCCTCGGTGTCAGAGTGGAACAGGCAGAGACTGGGAGGATGAAGGCAGAGACTGGGAGGATGAAGGCAGAGACTGGGAGGATGAAGTTACACACTGAGGTGGAACTGCTCCATTGGCATTTAGAGAAGGGGGGTTGCCTCTTGTCTGCCTTGTGATTCATTCATCTTTCCTACATCAACTGTATCCGAACTCCCGGAACATCTTCTCAAGGCAGTGTGTGTAGGTCTTCACTTACCTGTAGTATGTTGTGTTTGAAAAAGTGCACTTTCTGCTGTCAGAGCACCATGACAATCAAAGGTTCCTGATCCAGTGCCTATGCATTTCACTGCACCTATCATAATACTATGGCTGACCCTGTAAAACAACACATTTCACTGCACCTAAATCAAATCAAATCAAATCAAATTTATTTATATAGCCCTTCGTACATCAGCTGATATCTCAAAGTGCTGTACAGAAACCCAGCCTAAAACCCCAAACAGCAAGCAATGCAGGTGTAGAAGCACGGTGGCTAGGAAAAACTCCCTAGAAAGGCCAATACCTAGGAAGAAACCTAGAGAGGAACCAGGCTATGTGGGGTGGCCAGTCCTCTTCTGGCTGTGCCGGGTGGAGATTATAACAGAACATGGCCAAGATGTTCAAATGTTCATAAATGACCAGCATGGTCGAATAATAATAAGGCAGAACAGTTGAAACTGGAGCAGCAGCACAGTCAGGTGGAAGTTGAAACTGGAGCAGCAGCATGGCCAGGTGGACTGGGGACAGCAAGGAGTCATCATGTCAGGTAGTCCTGGGGCATGGTCCTAGGGCTCAGGTCAGTTGAAACTGGAACAGCAGCATGGCCAGGTGGACTGATAGGTGCACCTATCATACTACTATGGCTGACCCTGTAAAACAACACATTTCACTGCACCTATCATACTACTATGGCTGACCCTGTAAAACAACACATTTCACTGCACCTATCATACTACTATGGCTGACCCTGTAAAACAACACATTTCACTGCACCTATCATACTACTATGGCTGACCCTGTAAAACAACACATTTCACTGCACCTCTGCCCACATCAGTGGATGCCACTGTCCAATGTAGAGCGCACAGTGCCTGGGGACTGGCCTCTATCCACCTACACACAGATGTTCACCACCTGCAACAGCACAGCATACACAACGCATGTGCACACACATCACAGCACTGCTATTGGTGCCTAGGAGGAAGACAGACAGCCACGGGGCTTGGCTCTCACATCATATCTCCAAGCTCCTCTCCAACCTGGAACACAGCATGATGTAATACTGCTTAGATAATGTACCCAAACAGAAGGACATGTTTCTCTCTTCTATGTGCAGCAGTGATGATAGAATGTTAAATGCATCTATTCATCTCTTGTCTATTTCATGAGAGAAATTCTCGCTTTATCAGATATTTTTTATGTTTGAAATGAACACCAGTGAGGTACTTCTGTACACTGTCTGAAAAATGTCTGAATGAAGTACCCTGTCTGTTACTGGACCGAGAGGCTGTTAGAACTGGCTGTGACTGGACCTAGAGGCTGTTAGAACTGGCTGTGACTGGACCTGGAGGCTGTTAGAACTGGCTGTGACTGGACCTAGAGGCTGTTAGAACTGGCTGTGACTGGACCTAGAGGCTGTTAGAACTGGCTGTGACTGGACCTAGAGGCTGTTAGAACTGGCTGTGACTGGACCTAGAGGCTAGGCTGTTAGAACTGGCTCTAGGCTGTTAGAACTGGCTGTTACTGGACCTAGGCTGTTAGAACAGGCTGTTACTGGACCTAGGCTAGGCTGTTAGAACTGACTGTGACTGGACCTAGGCTAGGCTGTTAGAACTGGCTCTAGGCTGTTAGAACTGGCTGTGACTGGACCTAGGCTGTTACTGGACCTAGGCTGGGCTGTTAGAACTGGTTCTAGGCTATTTGAACTGTCTGTGACTGGACCTAGGCTGTTAGAACTGGCTGTTACTAGACCTAGGCTGGGCTGTTAGAACTGTCTCTAGGCTATTAGAGCTAACAGCCCAGCCTAGGTCCAGTAACAGCCAGTTCTAATAGCCTAGAGCCAGTTCTGGCTGTGACTGGACATCTAGCAACCTTTCGGTTACTGGCCCAACGCTCTAACAACTAGGCTACCTGCCACCCCACATAATGCTTGATGTCACATATCTATGCCTATGTTCTCACATTCATCATCAGTCTACCTCTAAAGGCTGTGTACTGTGAGCAGGATTGTAATGTAAACCACTCTCCCGTTGCCTCTTGGGAGAATTTGTCACAGGGTTATTAGTTGCCTCTTTTGCCCAAACAGTCCCATGCTCCCTTGGGGCAGTGTGTATGAAAGCTCAGTGCCGGCTGTTCCCGTCCAGCCTCAGCCTATAAATGGTGGATGCTATTCATGGAAGCATGCTGCTGCCTTAACACTGCTCTAGACATGAAGTCAGTAAACCCGACATGAATGAATAGAAGGAGACTGGACTGTGTTCTCCATATTGTGGGTCTACACAACGACACAGTCCTGAGAAACTGGGCTGTTAGTAACGCTCGTCATTGCTGTGGCTGCAGCACCTTTTTTGTTCTCCCATATCCTCATCACACCCCACTCCTGCCCCCCCTCCTCTCTTCCTTCCTCCCTCTCCTGCCCCCTCTTCTCTCTGGAGGGCGTTGCTGTGTAAAGGAAACCTATTGACGCTGACCTTTTTTATTTCTGTAGTAAAACAAGTTACTGATGATGGATGAAACATAGCACATTGGAATAAGATTATTTTATTAGTCTGAAATTGTATCCTTGTATGAATTGTGGTGTGTGTTTCTGGCATTGTGTTTTCAGGGAGAATTATCAAGCTATTCACTTTAAAATTATGTTTTACTCTGATGCCTCTGTGGTGGTTTGTGATGGTTTCTTCTCTCTCCCTGTGTGTGTGTGTGTGTGTGTGTGTGTGTGTGTGTGTGTGTGTGTGTGTGTGTGTGTGTGTGTGTGTGTGTGTGTGTGTGTGTGTGTGTGTGTGTGTGTCCCAGCACACCGACTCAAGAGTACAGTTGATCCATTATTCAGTCTTTTACATGAAAGAAAAGTGAGCAGAAAGGGAGAGTGAGAAAGACAGTGGAGAATGCAGACACTGAATCAACTATCCAGCTGTCCATAATGTTAGTTTATTAACTGAATGTCTCTTAGCCCTCTCCTCACTGTGTTCCATTTTCTCTCTCTCTTTTCTCTCCTCCACCACATAGGCCTTCCTTCCCCGTCTCTCCCCAAGACGCAGTGTGTTCCCTTTCAGCAGGGCTGCCTGTCTCATGCTGCTTAATTCAAATAAGGCTGGGAGTGATAATTCCCTTTTCACTCGTCCTCAGTCCTGCCTAGGCAGGCAACCAACAAACCTGTCCGTAGCCATGGCGATGGAAGGGGGGCTGGGGGTGGGGGGGCTTGTTTCCCTTTTCTCGGCTCCCATCTCCCCCTTTTCTCGGCTCCCATCTCCCAGCCAAATGGGCTCAGTCCTGGCAATTATGTATTTGTCTCCCACCCCTCCCCCATCAACTCACTCACAGCCCCCCTGTACTCCCCCCTGTACCCCCCATCTCATTAAATGTCCTTACCTAAATTACACTGTACAATCCCACCCCCTCCCACCCTCCCCCTTTGAGCACTTCTCACACCAGAATAGTTACCCCTCCCCCTCTATGTCACTCAGGGTCATCTCTGTCTGCCTGTCTGAATACACCTCTGTACACACACACACACACACACCAATAAACCCCTGCTACAGCTAACATACTGTTTCTCTCTACATACCATTTCATCAAACATGTTGTATGGGGATGGGTGGGCGGTAGGACACAGGGGTAAGAAGAGGGGCGATGGTGGTGATGGGGTTCCTAACCCTCCATCCTGTTGTGTTTTGATTAACCTGACCCCATCTGGACACTTCCTGTAATGGCTGCATCACAAATGGTACCCCCATATAGTACACTACAGGGCCCTTGTCTAAAATAGCATACTACATGGGGAATTGGGGACAGCTTGTGTTTTATAGCTGAATATTGATTTCACCAGAGAGACCCATCTCCCCTTACCTTGCCCTCTCTGTAGGAGAAGCATGTAGCCGTGAAATGGGAAATGAGGCATCAAACATCCCTCCTCAACAGATGGAGGTGGGGGTGGAGGATTAGCAAGGGGAACAGCTATAACTGTAATGCCCTCAATGGTATTACAGAACAGGTGACATCACAGTATGTAAACAGACAGACAAGGATGTAACAAATCCCACTTTCTGTCTGGGCTTTCTGTCTGGGCTTTCTGTCTGGCGTTTCTGTCTGGCGTTTCTGTCTGGGCTTTCTGTCTGGGCTTTCTGTCTGGGCTTTCTGTCTGATGTTTCTGTCTGGGTTCTTGTCCCTTCAACTCTCCCTGAAGAAGGGAGGGGGGGGGGGAGAAATAAGGAGTATGAGGCCTAAATGGAACTGAAGGTAAAAAAGGATCCTATGCAGGGTACTCTACTTTCCTCCCACTCTGACTGTCGTCATCAAAGCTTCAATCTTTATCTGGATCCTCAGAGGATCTGTGAGTCTTATTGTGTGGTTAATGTACGTCTTTTATTTATTTTACCTTTATTTAACCAAGTTGAGAACAAGTTCTCATTTACAATTGCGACCTGGCCAAGATAAAGTATGTATCAGTATGCAAACCGAACAAATGCTAAAGAGATTAAAAAAAAAATGTCTCTCTCCATCTCCCTCGCTCCCACTCTCTCTCCCTCTCTCTCTCTCTCAATTCAATTTAATTGGGCTTTGTTGGCGTGGGAAACGTGTTTACATTGCCAAAGCAAGTGAAATAAACAAAATTGAGAAGACACAAAACATCAACAAAAACTATTTGAATTATACTGTAAATATTGCACTCAAAAATGTTGAAAAGATCTAGATGTTTGAAGTGTTATTAGCAGCTCTGGTTGTAATATGAATAGTAGATGAAGATATATAAACAGATAAATCTAGGTTGTATTTACTGTTTGTGCTCCGCTGGTTGACATTTTCTCATGGCGGCGGGCCACAAATCTTGATGCTGTGATTGCACCTTGTGGCATTTCGCAGATATGGGAGTTTATCAATGTTTGAGTTGTTTTCAAATTCTGTGGGAAATATGTCTCTCTAATATGGTCATACATTTGTCAGGTGGTTAAGAAGCCCAGTTTGGTTTCCACCTCATTTTGTGGGCAGTGGACACGAACCTGTCTTCTCTTGAGAGCCAGGTCTGCCTATGGTAGCCTCGCTCAATAGTCTGTACATTGTCAAGGAGTTTCTTAATTTTGGGTAGTCACAGTGTTCAGGTGTTCTGCCACTGTAGTCTCTGTTTAGGGTCAGAGGTACATTCCAATTTGCGCCATTTTTTTGGTTGATACTTTCCAGTGTGTCAAATAGTTATCTTTTTGCATCCTCATAATTTGGTTGGGTCTAATTGTGTTGCTGTCCTGGGGCTATGTGGGGTCTGTTTGTGTTTGTGAACAGAGCCCCAGAACCAGCTTGAGGGGACTCTGCTCTAGGGCAACAGTGTCTAGATAAAATGTGTATTCGTGGTCCTGGGAACTGGACCTTTTTTGGAACACCATTGTTTTTGTCTTACTGAGATTGAAAGTCAGGGCCCAGGTCTGACAGAATCTGTGCAGAAGATCTAGGTGCTGCTGTAGGTTGGGGACAGAAGCACCAGATCATCAGCAAACAGTAGACATTTGATTTCCAAGTCCAGTAGGGTGAGGCCGGGTGTTGCAGACTTCTATTGCCCTCGACAATTCATTCATATACATGTTGAAGCAGATGAGGCTCAAGCTGCATCCCTGTCTTACCCCACGGCCCTGAGGAAAGAAATCTGTGTTTATTACACATTTTTTTAACTGCACACTTGTTGTTTGTAGACATTGATTTTAATAATGTAATATGTGGTCTGTCATATGGTGTTTTGATAGGAAGCCAGTTAGACATTTGCTCAGGACATTGTTTTCACTGAGGAAATGTTGAAGTCTGCTGTTAATAATGGTGCCGGAAGAGATGGCTGCCGTTTAACGGTCCTCTAACAGATTGTGCTATTGTGTATGTTTTTCTGCGTTATTTGTTACTCATTTTGTACATAATGTTTCTGCCACCGTCTCTTATGACCGGAAAGAGCTTCTAGATATCAGGACAGCGATTACTCACCTCATACTGGATTTAAACAAATTATTTAACGAGTTGGAAGCAACAGATTTACTCCAGACACCAGACAAGGCCATCATCCCCATCATTCGCAGGAGAAAGAGACGGAGATATCGGTGACGTAAGGATCCGACAGCGAGTTGGTAATCTGCCTTTACTATCTATCCTATTAGCCAACGTACAATCATTGGATAATAAAATAGACAAACTCTGAGCACGTATATCCTACCAACGAGACATTAAGAACTGTAATATCTCATGTTTCACCGAGTCGTGGCTGAACGATAACATGAATAACATACAGCTGGCAGGTTTTACACTTTTTTGGCAGGATAGATCAGCTGCCTCTGGTAAGACAAGGGGGTGTGGTCTGTGTATATTTGAAAACAACAGCTGGTGCACAAAATCTAAGGATGTCTCTGAGTTTTGCTCGCCTGAGGTAGAGTATCTCATGATAAGCTGTCGACCACAATATTTACCAAGAGAGTTTTCATCTATATTATTCATAGCTGTCTATTTACCACCACTAACCGATGCTGGCACTAAGACCGCACTAAATGAGCTGTATATACGGCCATAAGCAAACAGGAAAACACTCATCCAGAGGTGGCGCTCCTAGTGGCTGGGGTCTTTAATGCAGGAAAACTTAAATCTGTTTTACCTCATTTCTACCAGCATGTTAAATTTGCAACCAGAGGAAAAAAATTCACCTTTACTCCACACACAGAGATGCGTACAAAGCTCTCCCTCACCCTCCATTTGGCAAATCTGACCATAATTATATCCTCCTGATTCCTGCTTACAAGTAAAACCTAAAGCAGGACGCACCAGTGACTCGGTCAATAAAAAAGTGGTCACATGAAGCAGATGCTAAACTACAGGACTGTTTTGCTTGAACAGACTGGAATATGTTCCAGGATTCTTCCGATGGCATTGAGGAGTACACCACATCAGTCACTGGCTTCACCAATAAGTGCATTGATGACATCATCCCCACAGTGACCGTACGTACATACCCCAACCAGAAGCCATGTATTGCAGGCAACATCCGCACTGAGCTAAAGGCTAGAGTTGCCGCTTTCAAGGAATGGGACTCTGACCCGAAAGCTTATAAGAAATCCAGCTATGCGCTCCGACGAACCATCAAGCAGGCAAAGCGTCAATACAGGACTAAGATTAAATCGTACTACACCGGTCCCGACGCTCGTCGAATGTGGCAGGGTTGAAAACTATTACAGACTACAAAGGGAAGAACAGCCGCGAGCTGCGCAGTGACACGAGCCTACCAGACGAGCTAAATTGCTAAATTACTTCTATGCTTGCTTTGAGGAAAGTAACACTGAAAGATGCGTGAGAGCATCAACTATTCCGGACGACTGTGTGATCACACTCTCCGTAGCCGATGTGAGTAAGACCTTTTAAACAGGTCAACATTCACAAGGCCGCAGGGCCAGATGGATTACCAGGAATGCGCTGACCAACTGGCAAGTGTCTTCACTGACATTTTCAACCTGTCCCTGACTGAGCCTAAAATACTAACATGTTTCAAGCAGACCACCATAGTCCTTGTGCCCAAGAACACTAAGGTAACCTGCCTAAATGATTAAATCAAAGTGTATTTGTCACATGCGCTGAATACAACAGGTGTAGACCTTACAGTGAAATGCTTACTTACAGGACCTAACCAATAGTGCAAAAAAGGTATTAGATGAACAATAGGTAGGTAAAGAAATAAAACAACACAAAAAGACAGGCTATATACAGTAACGAGGCTATAAAAGTAGCGAGGCTACATACAGACACTGGTTATTCAGGCTGATTGAGGTAGTATGTACATGTAGATATGGTTAAAGTGACTATGCATATATGATGAACAGAGAGTAGCAGTAGCGTAAAAAGAGGGGTTGGCGGGTGGTGGGACACAATGCAGATAGCCCGGTTAGCCAATGTGCGGGAGCACTGGTTGGTCAGCCCAATTGAGGTAGTATGTACATGAATGTATAGTTAAAGTGACTATGCATATATGATAAACAGAGAGTAGCAGCAGCATAAAAAGAGGTGTTTGGGGGGACACACAATGCAAATAGTCAGAGTAGCCTTTTGATTACCTGTTCAGGAGTCTTATGGCTTGGGGGTAAAACAAAACGACCCATAGCACTTACTTCTGTAGTCATGAAGTGCTTCGAAAGCCTGATCAGGGCCCACATCAACACCATTATCCCAGAAACCCTAGACCCACTCAATATGCATACTGCCCCAACGGATCCACAGATGATGCAATCTCTATTGCACTCCATACTGCCCTTTCCCACCTGGACAAAAGGAACACCTATGTGAGAATGCTATTCATTGACTACACCTCAGCGTTTAACACCATAGTGCCCTCAAAGCTCATCACTGAGCTAAGGACCCTGAGTCTAAATCGACAACGATGAGACCACCTATAGGGAGGAGGTCAGAGACCTGGCCGTGTGGTGACAGGACAACAACTTCTCCCTCAACGTGATCAAGACCAAGCAGATGATTGTGGACTACAGGAAAAGGAGGACCAAGCACACCCCCATTCTCATCAACGGGGCTGTAGTCGAGCAGGTTGAGAGCTTCAAGTTCCTTGGTGTCCACAACAACAAACTATCATGGTCCAAACACGCCAGTTGTGACAGTTGTGAAGAAGGAACGACAAAGCCTATTCCCCCTAAGAGACTGAAAAGATTTGGCACTGCTCAGCCTTCAACCGCAAGGCAGTACAGAGGGTAGTGAGTACTGCCCAGTACATCACAGGGGCCCAGCTTCCTGCCATCCAGGACCTCTATATCAGGCGGTGTCAGAGGAAGGCCCTAAAAATTGTCAAAGACTCCAGCCACACTAGTCATATTCTGTTCTCTCTGCTACCGCACGGCAAGCGGTACCGGAGTGCTAAGTCTAGATCCAAAAGGCTTCCTAACAGCTTCTACCCCCAAGCTATAGACTCCTCAGCAGCTAATCAAATGGCCACCCAGACTATTTGCATTGCCCCCACCCACCCTCTTTTACCCTGCTGCTCCTCTCTGTTGTATTTCTATGCATTATCTACCTATATGTACATACTACCTCAATTACCTCGACTAACCGGTGCCCCTGCACATTGACTCTGTACCGGTACCCCCTGTATATAGCCTCATTACTAACCGGTGCCCCCGCACATTGACTCTGTACCGGTACCCCCTGTATATAGCCTCATTACTAACCGGTGCCCCAGCACATTGACTCTGTACCGGTACCCCATGTATATAGCCTCATTACTAACCGCACATTGACTCTGTACCGGTACCCCCTGTATATAGCCTCATTACTAACCGGTGCCCCCGCACATTGACTCTGTACCGGTACCCCCTGTATATAGCCTCATTACTAACCGGTGCCCCCGCACATTGACTCTGTACCGGTACCCCCTGTATATAGCCTCATTACTAACCGGTGCCCCAGCACATTGACTCTGTACCGGTACCCCATGTATATAGCCTCATTACTAACCGCACATTGACTCTGTACCGGTACCCCCTGTATATAGCCTCATTACTAACCGGTGCCCCAGCACATTGACTCTGTACCGGTACCCCATGTATATAGCCTCATTACTAACCGCACATTGACTCTGTACCGGTACCCCCTGTATATAGCCTCATTACTAACCGGTGCCCCCTGCACATTGACTCTGTACCGGTACCCCCTGTATATAGCCTCATTACTAACCGGTGCCCCCTGCACATTGACTCTGTACCGGTACCCCCTGTATATAGACTCATTACTAACCGGTGCCCCCTGCACATTGACTCTGTACCGGTACCCCCTGTATATAGCCTCATTACTAACCGGTGCCCCCGCACATTGACTCTGTACCGGTACCCCCTGTATATAGCCTCATTACTAACCGGTGCCCCCGCACATTGACTCTGTACCGGTACCCCTGTATATAGCCTCATTACTAACCGGTGCCCCCTCACATTGACTCTGTACCGGTACCCCCTGTATATAGCCTCATTACTAACCGGTGCCCCCTCACATTGACTCTGTACCGGTACCCCCTGTATATAGCCTCATTACTAACCGGTGCCCCCTCACATTGACTCTGTACCGGTACCCCCTGTATATAGCCTCATTACTAACCGGTGCCCCCTCACATTGACTCTGTACCGGTACCCCCTGTATATAGCCTCATTACTAACCGGTGCCCCCTCACATTGACTCTGTACCGGTACCCCCTGTATATAGCCTCATTACTAACCGGTGCCCCCTCACATTGACTCTGTACCGGTACCCCCTGTATATAGCCTCATTACTAACCGGTGCCCCCTCACATTGACTCTGTACCGGTACCCCCTGTATATAGCCTCATTACTAACCGGTGCCCCAGCACATTGACTCTGTACCGGTACCCCCTGTATATAGCCTCATTACTAACCGGTGCCCCCTCACATTGACTCTGTACCGGTACCCCCTGTATATAGCCTCATTACTAACCGGTGCCCCAGCACATTGACTCTGTACCGGTACCCCCTGTATATAGCCTCATTACTAACCGCACATTGACTCTGTACCGGTACCCCCTGTATATAGCCTCATTACTAACCGGTGCCCCAGCACATTGACTCTGTACCGGTACCCCCTGTATATAGCCTCATTACTAACCGGTGCCCCCTCACATTGACTCTGTACCGGTACCCCCTGTATATAGCCTCATTACTAACCGGTGCCCCAGCACATTGACTCTGTACCGGTACCCCCTGTATATAGCCTCATTACTAACCGGTGCCCCCTCACATTGACTCTGTACCGGTACCCCCTGTATATAGCCTCATTACTAACCGGTGCCCCAGCACATTGACTCTGTACCGGTACCCCCTGTATATAGCCTCATTACTAACCGCACATTGACTCTGTACCGGTACCCCCTGTATATAGCCTCATTACTAACCGGTGCCCCAGCACATTGACTCTGTACCGGTACCCCCTGTATATAGCCTCATTACTAACCGCACATTGACTCTGTACCGGTACCCCCTGTATATAGCCTCATTACTAACCGGTGCCCCCTGCACATTGACTCTGTACCGGTACCCCCTGTATATAGCCTCATTACTAACCGCACATTGACTCTGTACCGGTACCCCCTGTATATAGCCTCATTACTAACCGGTGCCCCAGCACATTGACTCTGTACCGGTACCCCCTGTATATAGCCTCATTACTAACCGCACATTGACTCTGTACCGGTACCCCCTGTATATAGCCTCATTACTAACCGCACATTGACTCTGTACCGGTACCCCCTGTATATAGCCTCATTACTAACCGGTGCCCCCGCACATTGACTCTGTACCGGTACCCCCTGTATATAGCCTCATTACTAACCGGTGCCCCCGCACATTGACTCTGTACCGGTACCCCCTGTATATAGCCTCATTACTAACCGGTGCCCCCGCACATTGACTCTGTACCGGTACCCCCTGTATATAGCCTCATTACTAACCGGTGCCCCCGCACATTGACTCTGTACCGGTACCCCCTGTATATAGCCTCATTACTAACCGGTGCCCCCTCACATTGACTCTGTACCGGTACCCCCTGTATATAGCCTCATTACTAACCGGTGCCCCCGCACATTGACTCTGTACCGGTACCCCCTGTATATAGCCTCATTACTAACCGCACATTGACTCTGTACCGGTACCCCCTGTATATAGCCTCATTACTAACCGGTGCCCCCGCACATTGACTCTGTACCGGTACCCCCTGTATATAGCCTCATTACTAACCGGTGCCCCCGCACATTGACTCTGTACCGGTACTCCCTGTATATAGCCTCATTACTAACCGGTGCCCCCGCACATTGACTCTGTACCGGTACCCCCTGTATATAGCCTCATTACTAACCGGTGCCCCCTCACATTGACTCTGTACCGGTACCCCCTGTATATAGCCTCATTACTAACCGGTGCCCCCGCACATTGACTCTGTACCGGTACCCCCTGTATATAGCCTCATTACTAACCGGTGCCCCCTGCACATTGACTCTGTACCGGTACCCCCTGTATATAGCCTCATTACTAACCGGTGCCCCCTCACATTGACTCTGTACCGGTACCCCCTGTATATAGCCTCATTACTAACCGGTGCCCCCTCACATTGACTCTGTACCGGTACCCCCTGTATATAGCCTCATTACTAACCGGTGCCCCAGCACATTGACTCTGTACCGGTACCCCCTGTATATAGCCTCATTACTAACCGGTGCCCCAGCACATTGACTCTGTACCGGTACCCCCTGTATATAGCCTCATTACTAACCGGTGCCCCAGCACATTGACTCTGTACCGGTACCCCCTGTATATAGCCTCATTACTAACCGCACATTGACTCTGTACCGGTACCCCCTGTATTTAGCCTCATTACTAACCGGTGCCCCAGCACATTGACTCTGTACCGGTACCCCCTGTATATAGCCTCATTACTAACCGGTGCCCCAGCACATTGACTCTGTACCGGTACCCCCTGTATATAGCCTCATTACTAACCGGTGCCCCCTCACATTGACTCTGTACCGGTACCCCCTGTATATAGCCTCATTACTAACCGGTGCCCCAGCACATTGACTCTGTACCGGTACCCCCTGTATATAGCCTCATTACTAACCGGTGCCCCCTCACATTGACTCTGTACCGGTACCCCCTGTATATAGCCTCATTACTAACCGGTGCCCCCTCACATTGACTCTGTACCGGTACCCCCTGTATATAGCCTCATTACTAACCGGTGCCCCCTCACATTGACTCTGTACCGGTACCCCCTGTATATAGCCTCATTACTAACCGGTGCCCCCTCACATTGACTCTGTACCGGTACCCCCTGTATATAGCCTCATTACTAACCGGTGCCCCAGCACATTGACTCTGTACCGGTACCCCCTGTATATAGCCTCATTACTAACCGGTGCCCCAGCACATTGACTCTGTACCGGTACCCCCTGTATATAGCCTCATTACTAACCGGTGCCCCAGCACATTGACTCTGTACCGGTACCCCCTGTATATAGCCTCATTACTAACCGGTGCCCCCTCACATTGACTCTGTACCGGTACCCCCTGTATATAGCCTCATTACTAACCGGTGCCCCCTCACATTGACTCTGTACCGGTACCCCATGTATATAGCCTCATTACTAACCGGTGCCCCCTGTATATAGCCTCATTACTAACCGGTACCCCCTGTATATAGCCTCATTACTAACCGGTGCCCCCACACATTGACTCTGTACCGGTACCCCCTGTATATAGCCTCATTACTAACCGGTGCCCCCTGTATATAGCCTCATTACTAACCGGTGCCCCCTCACATTGACTCTGTACCGGTACCCCCTGTATATAGCCTCATTACTAACCGGTGCCCCCTCACATTGACTCTGTATCGGTACCCCCTGTATATAGCCTCCACATTGACTCTGTACCGGTACCCCCTGAATATAGCCTCATTACTAACCGGTACCCCCTGTATATAGCCTCATTACTAACCGGTGCCCCCACACATTGACTCTGTACCGGTACCCCCTGTATATAGCCTCATTACTAACCGGTATCCCCTGTATATAGCCTCATTACTAACCGGTGCCCCCACACATTGACTCTGTACCGGTACCCCCTGTATATAGCCTCATTACTAACCGGTGCCCCCTGTATATAGCCTCATTACTAACCGGTGCCTCCTGTATATAGCCTCATTACTAACCGGTGCCCCCTGTATATAGCCTCATTACTAACCGCACATTGACTCTGTACCGGTACCCCCTGTATATAGCCTCATTACTAACCGGTACCCCCTGTATATAGCCTCATTACTAACCGGTGCCCCCTGTATATAGCCTCATTACTAACCGGTACCCCCTGTATATAGCCTCATTACTAACCGGTGCCCCCTGTATATAGCCTCATTACTAACCGCACATTGACTCTGTACCGGTACCCCTGTATATAGCCTCATTACTAACCGGTGCCCCCTGTATATAGCCTCATTACTAACCGGTACCCCCTGTATATAGCCTCATTACTAACCGGTACCCCCTGTATATAGCCTCATTACTAACCGCACATTGACTCTGTACCGGTACCCCCTGTATATAGCCTCATTACTAACCGGTGCCCCCTGTATATAGCCTCATTACTAACCGGTACCCCCTGTATATAGCCTCATTACTAACCGGTACCCCCTGTATATAGCCTCATTACTAACCGGTACCCCCTGTATATAGCCTCATTACTAACCGGTACCCCCTGTATATAGCCTCATTACTAACCGGTACCCCCTGTATATAGCCTCATTACTAACCGGTACCCCCTGTATATAGCCTCATTACTAACCGCACATTGACTCTGTACCGGTACCCCCTGTATATAGCCTCATTACTAACCGGTGCCCCCTCACATTGACTCTGTACCGGTACCCCCTGTATATAGCCTCATTACTAACCGGTGCCCCCTGTATATAGCCTCATTACTAACCGGTGCCCCCTCACATTGACTCTGTACCGGTACCCCCTGTATATAGCCTCATTACTAACCGGTACCCCCTGTATATAGCCTCATTACTAACCGGTACCCCCTGTATATAGCCTCATTACTAACCGGTGCCCCCCTCACATTGACTCTGTACCGGTACCCCCTGTATATAGCCTCATTACTAACCGGTACCCCCTGTATATAGCCTCATTACTAACCGGTACCCCCTGTATATAGCCTCATTACTAACCGGTACCCCCTGTATATAGCCTCATTACTAACCGGTACCCCCTGTATATAGCCTCATTACTAACCGGTACCCCCTGTATATAGCCTCATTACTAACCGGTACCCCCTGTATATAGCCTCATTACTAACCGGTACCCCCTGTATATAGCCTCATTACTAACCGGTACCCCCTGTATATAGCCTCATTACTAACCGGTACCCCCTGTATATAGCCTCATTACTAACCGGTACCCCCTGTATATAGCCTCATTACTAACCGGTACCCCCTGTATATAGCCTCATTACTAACCGGTACCCCCTGTATATAGCCTCATTACTAACCGGTACCCCCTGTATATAGCCTCATTACTAACCGGTACCCCCTGTATATAGCCTCATTACTAACCGGTACCCCCTGTATATAGCCTCATTACTAACCGGTACCCCCTGTATATAGCCTCATTACTAACCGGTACCCCCTGTATATAGCCTCATTACTAACCGGTACCCCCTGTATATAGCCTCATTACTAACCGGTACCCCCTGTATATAGCCTCATTACTAACCGGTACCCCCTGTATATAGCCTCATTACTAACGGTACCCCCTGTATATAGCCTCATTACTAACCGGTGCCCCCTGTATATAGCCTCATTACTAACCGGTACCCCCTGTATATAGCCTCATTACTAACCGGTACCCCCTGTATATAGCCTCATTACTAACCGGTACCCCCTGTATATAGCCTCATTACTAACCGGTACCCCCTGTATATAGCCTCATTACTAACCGGTACCCCCTGTATATAGCCTCATTACTAACCGGTACCCCCTGTATATAGCCTCATTACTAACCGGTACCCCCTGTATATAGCCTCATTACTAACCGGTACCCCCTGTATATAGCCTCATTACTAACCGGTACCCCCTGTATATAGCCTCATTACTAACCGGTACCCCCTGTATATAGCCTCATTACTAACCGGTACCCCCTGTATATAGCCTCATTACTAACCGGTACCCCCTGTATATAGCCTCGCTATTGTTATTTTACTGCAGCGGTTTAATTATTTGTATGTATTATTTTTTTACTTGGCTATTTAAAAAAAAAAAGTAAATGTATTTTTCTTAACTGCACTGTTGGTTACAGTAGATCTAGCTGGTCTGTCATATTATAATAGAGACAGTAGATCTCGCTGGGCTTGTAAGTAAAGCATTACACTGTATTCGGTGACAAATCAAATTGTATTTATTTAGATTGTGCTGTAGTGGGGTTTTCAGAGATTGCTCCTGACGCAGATTCCACTATAATTATTGGGGTTATTGTCTCCACGTTTGTGTATTTGGGTGATCAGTCATTCTTTCTAAATATGGGGAGGATGCCAGAGCTGAGGATGACCTTTAACTATATCAAATTGGAGTTTGTGGTCTGTATGTTTCATCATATCATTTAGGATACCATACCATTTGGGTTGGAGGGTTTATATTTTCAATGTAATTGGAGAATCCAGTGGGTTCAGGTAAACTTTAATAGCGATTCTAACATTTTGTAGTTGATCATGTAGATGTTTTTGCTGGTGCTCTTTGTTATAGAGCCGAACATATTTCAAAAGTGTTTTTTCCATCTCCATTTTGGATAGGTAGCTCTTCATGTTGTTTGTTTCACAGAAGTGATTTGATTCTATGGATTCTTTTTAATCACATTGAGCTGTTTTCTTTTTTTCTTAGTGATGTTATTTTGCTGTGATCTGATAGAGGTGTCAGTAGGCTGACTGTGAACGCTCTGAGAGACTCTGGGTTGAGGTCAGTGATAAAGTCATCTACAGTACTACTGCCAAGGGATGAGCTGTCGGTGTACCTACCTTAAGAGTCCCTCGAAGCCAGGGTTGGGTAGGTTACTTTCTATATGTAATCCATTACTAGTAACCTGTCCAAATGTTTTATCAGTAATGTCATTTTTGGATTACCCAAACTCAGTAACTTAATCTGATTACATTCAGTGATTTGTAGATTACTTTAGATGAAGAGAAAAATGAGAGAAATGAGAGAAAAATGAGAGAAAAAAAAAGGGCTGTATTGGATCAAAAAGGTCAACATTGGATCATTCAGAGATCCTCACTGAACTTCTGGAGAGAGTTTGTTGCACTGAAAGTAAAGGGGCTGAATAATTTTGCACGCCCAATTTTTCAGTTTTTGATTTGTTAAAAAAGTTTGAAATATCCAATAAATGTCGTTCCACTTCATGATTGTGTCCCACTTGTTGTTGATTCTTCACAAAAAAATACAGTTTTATATCTTTATGTTTGAAGCCTGAAATGTGGCAAAAGGTCGCAAAGTTCAAGGGGGCCGAATACTTTCGCAAGGCACTGTATATATATATATCACACACACACACACAAATGTGTATATATATATATATTTATATTTATTACATATTTATATATGTCCTGAATTTAAAAGTAATCCACAAAGTAATCATTATAGTTTTTCAAAAGTATCTGTAATATGATTACAATATTTTTGCTGGTAACGTAACAGATTACAGTTACCGAGGTAACTGTAATTACATGTAATCCGTTAATCCCCAACCTTGCACGAAGCACTGTACAGACCCAGTGTGCGACAGAACTGCAGGAGCTGTTTGTAGTTTTGTCGTAGTTGTGTGTAGGGGGGCATATTTGGGAGGGAATGTTGTCACCTCCAGGTAGGCATTTGTCCCCCTTTGTGCTGAGAATGTTGGGTTACTGTCCAGTTCTGGTATTTAGGTCACCACAGGCTAGTATGTGTCCCTGGGTCTGGAAATGATTGAGCTCCCTCTCTAGGATGGATACACCTGATACTCTCTCTCCATCTCCCCCTCTCTCCATATCCCCCTCTCTCCATCGCTCTCTCTCTCCATCTCTCCCTGTAGTCATTAATCTTCCTGGCCTGTATGGTGGCTGCAGGGCTGGGCCTGAACCTGCTCTGCCTGGCCATTTACCTGAGCTGCCTGTGCTGCTGTCGGAAAGACGAGGAGGAGGAGGAGAGCAAGAGCCCCAACTCCTGCTGTGTCACCTGGTCCGCCGTCACCGCCGGACTCCTCAGCTGGTGAGGAACAATTACTAACCTACTGTGTGTTTACAGTCTCCTCTCTGTTCTGGGACTAGGGCGCTGGCTCATAGTCCTCATGTCTCTTTCTGGGACTAGGGCGCTGGCTCATAGTCCTCAGGTCTCTTTCTGGGACTAGGACGCTGGCTCATAGTCCTCAGGTCTCTTTCTGGGACTAGGACGCTGGCTCATAGTCCTCAGGTCTCTTTCTGGGACTAGGACGCTGGCTCATAGTCCTGATCTCCACAGGCAGAATTGCAGTAGGCGGCCGCAGCACTCCAAGTGTTTGGTAAAAGATAAGAAAGAAGTCAACTTACTTTTTTCCTTCGTAGTGTTTCTCGAGATAGTTCTGGAATGAATGTAAACCTCACAACTGTGCTGTTTACCCCTTTTGTTTCCCCTCATCATTAATTGATGCTATTATATATCAAGAAAAGTTAACATGACATTAGCTGAGTGAATACCCTTTGATCAAAGGAGCCAAACTCAAATTTACTTCAATGGAAAGCTGTTGTTTTTTACTACTTCACTCTCTCTTTGTGGTAAAACATGACAGACATTAATCTTCTAATAGAATTTGTCAGCCAATAGGGCCTGCGGGGAATCCCTTGGCATTGTGGGTTACATCATTTGATCTGTACTGATAAGGTGTCCCAAATAGCACACTATTCCCTATTTAGAACACTACTTTTGACTGGGATTTATAGGGCTCTGGTCAAAAGTAGTGAATCATGTAGAAAATAAGGTGTCATTTGGGATTCAGCCGAGATGGTCGTCCACACAAAGTGCCCTAATTGAATCTATTTGGAGGAGTGCGAACTTGTGTCCTTCATCTTGTGACAGTCATCATCTCAACCCAGTGCTCTGCTCTTATTGAGTTATGCTGGCCACTGGCATTCCTTCTCTTCAGCCATCACACACACGTCTGCCATCCTCCTCGTTGTAGGGTTAAGTGCAGTAGTGGGATCGCTGTTTACCAAAAGAGACATTACTGTAGGTGTCGCCATGTGTTTTTTTTAAAGGATGGGCTCCTATCTCTTAAAGGCCCTCGAATCCATGTGCTCTTCGTAAAGGATGGACCCTATCTCTTAAAGGCCCTAGGGTCCATGTGTACAGGGATGGTCGACCAGTCACTGGGACAACAATGCAACTTGGGACGAGGGTAGGTTTTAGCTGGTGGGATATTGGAGGGTAATTGGAAGTTTACTTAGTTGCAGCTACAGAGGACCGAGCACGCCCCCATTCTCATCGACGGGGCTTTAGTGGAGCAGGTTGAGTGCTTCAAGTTCCTTGGTGTCCGCATCACCAACAAACTAACATGGTCCAAGCACACCAAGACAGTCGTGAAGAGGGCATGACAAAACCTATTCCCCCTCAGGAGACTGGGAAAGATTTGGCATGGGTCCTCAGATCCTCAAAAGGTTCGACAGCTGCACCATCGACTGGTTGCTTCAAATCAAATCAAATCAAATGTATTTATATAGCCCTTCGTACATCAGCTGATATCTCAAAGTGCTGTACAGAAACCCAGCCTAAAACCCCAAACAGCAAGCAATGCAGGTGTAGAAGCACGGTGGCTAGGAAAAACTCCCTAGAAAGGCCAATACCTAGGAAGAAACCTAGAGAGGAACCAGGCTATGTGGGGTGGCCAGTCCTCTTCTGGCTGTGCCGGGTGGAGATTATAACAGAACATGGCCAAGATGTTCAAATGTTCATAAATGACCAGCATGGTCGAATAATAATAAGGCAGAACAGTTGAAACTGGAGCAGCAGCACAGTCAGGTGGAAGTTGAAACTGGAGCAGCAGCATGGCCAGGTGGACTGGGGACAGCAAGGAGTCATCATGTCAGGTAGTCCTGGGGCATGGTCCTAGGGCTCAGGTCAGTTGAAACTGGAACAGCAGCATGGCCAGGTGGACTGGGGACAGCAAGGAGTCATCATGTCAGGTAGTCCTGGGGCATGGTCCTAGGGCTCAGGTCCTCCGAGAGAGAGAAAGAAAGAGAGAAGGAGAGAATTAGAGAACGCACACTTTGATTCACACAGGACACCGAATAGGACAGGAGAAGTACTCCAGATATAACAAACTGACCCCAGCCCCCCGACACATAAACTACTGCAGCATAAATACTGGAGGCTGAGACAGGAGGGGTCAGGAGACACTGTGGCCCCATCCGAGGACACCCCCGGACAGGGCCAAACAGGAAGGATATAACCCCACCCACTTTGCCAAAGCACAGCCCCCACACCACTAGAGGGATATCTTCAACCACCAACTTACCATCCTGAGACAAGGCTGAGTATAGCCCACAAAGATCTCCGCCACGGCACAACCCAAGGGGGGGGCGCCAACCCAGACAGGATGACCACAACAGTGAATCAACCCACTCAGGTGACGCACCCCCTCCAGGGACGGCATGAGAGAGCCCCAGCAAGCCAGTGACTCAGCCCCTGTAATAGGGTTAGAGGCAGAGAATCCCAGTGGAAAGAGGGGAACAGGCCAGGCAGAGACAGCAAGGGCGGTTCGTTGCTCCAGAGCCTTTCCGTTCACCTTCCCACTCCTGGGCCAGACTACACTCAATCATATGACCCACTGAAGAGATGAGTCTTCAGTAAAGACTTAAAGGTTGAGACCGAGTTTGCGTCTCTGACATGGGTAGGCAGACCGTTCCATAAAAATGGAGCTCTATAGGAGAAAGCCCTGCCTCCAGCTGTTTGCTTAGAAATTCTAGGGACAATTAGGAGGCCTGCGTCTTGTGACCGTAGCGTACGTGTAGGTATGTACGGCAGGACCAAATCAGAGAGATAGGTAGGAGCAAGCCCATGTAATGCTTTGTAGGTTAGCAGTAAAACCTTGAAATCAGCCCTTGCTTTGACAGGAAGCCAGTGTAGAGAGGCTAGCACTGGAGTAATATGATCAAATTTTTTGGTTCTAGTCAGGATTCTAGCAGCCGTATTTAGCACTAACTGAAGTTTATTTAGTGCTTTATCCGGGTAGCCGGAAAATAGAGCATTGCAGTAGTCTAACCTAGAAGTGACAAAAGCATGGATTAATTTTTCTGCATCATTTTTGGACAGAAAGTTTCTGATTTTTGCAATGTTACATAGATGAAAAAAAGCTGTCCTCGAAATGGTCTTGATATGTTCTTCAAAAGAGAGATCAGGGTCCAGAGTAACGCCGAGGTCCTTCACAGTTTTATTTGAGACGACTGTACAACCATTAAGATTAATTGTCAGATTCAACAGAAGATCTCTTTGTTTCTTGGGACCTAGAACAAGCATCTCTGTTTTGTCCGAGTTTAATAGTAGAAAGTTTGCAGCCATCCACTTCCTTATGTCTGAAACACATGCTTCTAGCGAGGGCAATTTTGGGGCTTCACCATGTTTCATTGAAATGTACAGCTGTGTGTCATCCGCATAGCAGTGAAAGTTTACATTATGTTTTCGAATAACATCCCCAAGAGGTAAAATATATAGTGAAAACAATTGTGGTCCTAAAACGGAACCTTGAGGAACACCGAAATTTACAGTTGATTTGTCAGAGGACAAACCATTCACAGAGACAAACTGATATCTTTCCGACAGATAAGATCTAAACCAGGCCAGAACATGTCCGTGTAGACCAATTTGGGTTTCCAATCTCTCCAAAAGAATGTGGTGATCGATGGTATCAAAAGCAGCACTAAGGTCTAGGAGCACGAGGACAGATGCAGAGCCTCGGTCCGATGCCATTAAAATGTCATTTACCACCTTCACAAGTGCCGTCTCAGTGCTATGATGGGGTCTAAAACCAGACTGAAGCATTTCGTATACATTGTTTGTCTTCAGGAAGGCAGTGAGTTGCTGCGCAACAGCCTTCTCTAAAATTTTTGAGAGGAATGGAAGATTCGATATAGGCCGATAGTTTTTTATATTTTCTGGGTCAAGGTTTGGCTTTTTCAAGAGAGGCTTCATTACTGCCACTTTTAGTGAGTTTGGTACACATCCAGTGGATAGAGAGCCGTTTATTATGTTCAACATAGGAGGGCCAAGCACAGGAAGCAGCTCTTTCAGTAGTTTAGTTGGAATAGGGTCCAGTATGCAGCTTGAAGGTTTAGAGGCCATGATTATTTTCATCATTGTGTCAAGAGATATAGTACTAAAACACTTGAGCGTCTCTCTTGATCCTAGGTCCTGGCAGAGTTGTGCAGACTCAGGACTGAGGTTTGGAGGAATACGCAGGTTTAAAGAGGAGTCCGTAATTTGCTTTCTAATAATCATAATCTTTTCCTCAAAGAAGTTCATGAATTTATCACTTCTAAAGTGAAAGTCATCCTCTCTTGGGGAATGCTGCTTTTTAGTTAGCTTTGCGACAGTATTAAAAAGGAATTTCGGATTGTTCTTATTTTCCTCAATTAAGTTAGAAAAATAGGATGATCGAGCAGCAGTAAGGGCTCTACGGTACTGCACGGTACCGTCCTTCCAAGCTAGTCGGAAGACTTCCAGTTTGGTGTGGTGCCATTTCCGTTCCAATTTTCTGGAAGCTTGCTTCAGAGCTCGGGTATTTTCTGTGTACCAGGGAGCTAGTTTCTTATGAGACATTTTTTTAGTTTTTAGAGGTGCAACTGCATCTAGGGTATTGCGCAAGGTTAAATTGAGATCCTCAGTTAGGTGGTTAACTGATTTTTGTCCTCTGGCGTCCTTGGGTAGACAGAGGGAGTCTGGAAGGGCATCAAGGAATCTTTGTGTTGTCTGTGAATTTATAGCACGACTTTTGATGTTCCTTGGTTGGGGTCTAAGCAGATTATTTGTTGCAATTGCAAACGTAATAAAATGGTGGTCCGATAGTCCAGGATTATGAGGAAAAACATTAAAACCCACATTTATTCCATGGGACAAAACTAGGTCCAGCGTGTGACAGTGAGTGGGTCCAGAGACATGTTGGACAAAACCCACTGAGTCGATGATGGCTCTGAAAGCCTTTTGGAGTGGGTCTGTGGACTTTTCCATGTGAATATTAAAGTCACCAAAGATTAGAATATTATCTGCTATGACTACAAGGTCCGATAGGAATTCAGGGAACTCAGTGAGAAACGCTGTATATGGCCCAGGAGGCCTGTAAACAGTAGCTATAAAAAGTGATTGAGTAGGCTGCATAGATTTCATGACTAGAAGCTCAAAAGACGAAAATGTCTTTTTTTTTGTGCACTAGTGTAGCCAGGAGGTGAGGCCTCATTTAAAACAGTAAATTCATCAGGCTTAAGCCATGTTTCAGTCAGGCCAATCACATCAAGATTATGATCAGTGATTAGTTCATTGACTATAATTGCCTTTGAAGTAAGGGATCTAACATTAAGTAGCCCTATTTTGAGTTGTGAGGTATCATGATCTCTTTCAGTAATGACAGGAATGGAGGTGGTCTTTATCCTAGTGAGATTGCTAAGGCGAACACCGCCATGTTTAGTTTTGCCCAACCTAGGTCGAGGCACAGACACGGTCTCAATGGTGATAGCTGAGCTGACTACACTGACTGTGCTAATGGCAGACTCCACTATGCTGGCAGGCTGGCTAACAGCCTGCTGCCTGGCCTGCACCCTATTTCATTGTGGAGCTAGAGGAGTTAGAGCCCTGTCTATGTTGGTAGATAAGATGAGAGCACCCCTCCAGCTAGGATGGAGTCCGTCACTCCTCAGCAGGTCAGGCTTGGTCCTGTTTGTGGGTGAGTCCCAGAAAGAGGGCCAATTATCTACAAATTCTAACTTTTGGGAGGGGCAGAAAACAGTTTTCAACCAGC
This sequence comes from Oncorhynchus kisutch, assembly GCF_002021735.2. Classification (NCBI taxonomy): domain Eukaryota; kingdom Metazoa; phylum Chordata; class Actinopteri; order Salmoniformes; family Salmonidae; genus Oncorhynchus; species Oncorhynchus kisutch. The sequence goes on from NC_034184.2 coordinate 9,903,988, forward strand.
GATTGAGTTGTGAGACTCTGCTGTAGAGCTCATCACTCCCCCTAACTGGGAGGGGGCCAGAGACAATTACTCGATGCCGACACATCTTTCTAGCTGATATGCACGCAGAAGCTATGTTGCGCTTGGTGATTTCTGACTGTTTCATCCTAACATCGTTGGTGCCGACGTGGATAACAATATCTCTATACTCTCTACACTCGCCAGTTTTAGCTTTAGCCAGCACCATCTTCAGATTAGCCTTAACGTCGGTAGCCCTGCCCCCGGGTAAACAGTGTATGATCGCTGGATGATTCGCTTTAAGTCTAATACTGCGGGTAATGGAGTCGCCAATGACTAGAGTTTTCAATTTGTCAGAGCTAATGGTGGGAAGCTTCGGCGTCTCAGACCCCGTAACGGGAGGAGTAGAGACCAGAGAAGAATCGGCCTCTGACTCCGACCCGCTGCTTAATGGGGAAAACCGGTTGAAAGTTTCTGTCGGCTGAATGAGCGACACCGGTTGAGCGTTCCTACAGCATTTCCTTCCAGAAACCGTGAGAAGGTTGTCCGGCTGCGGGGACTGTGCCAGGGGATTTACACTACTATCTGTACTTACTGGTGCCACAGATGCTGTTTCATCCTTTCCTACACTGAAATTACCCTTGCCTAACGATTGCGTCTGAAGCTGGACTTGCAGCACAGCTATCCTCGCCGTAAGGCGAGTACAGCGGCTGCAATTAGAAGGCATCATGTTAATGTTACTACTTAGCTTCGGCTGTTGGAGTACTGCCTGGTATGGCGACTGCTCGGCCTCCGACTGCAAGGCACTACAGAGGGTAGTGCGTATGACCCAGTACATCACTGGGGCCAAGCTTCCTGCCATCCAGGACCTCTATACCAGGGTGTCAGAGGAAGTCCCTAAAAATTGTCAAAGACTCCAGCCACCCGAGTCATAGACCGTTCTCTCTGCAACCGCACTGCAAGCGGTACCGGAGTGCAAAGTCTAGGTCCAAGAGGCTTCTAAACAGCTTCTACCCTCAAGCAATAAGACTCCTGAACAGCTAATCAAATGGCTACCCAGACTATTTGCAATGCTGCTCCTCCTCTTTTACACCGCTGCTACTCTCTGTTGTCATCTATACATAGTCACTTTAATAACTCTACCTACATGGACATATTACCTCACTAACCGGTGCCCCTGCACATTCACTCTGTACTGGAACCCCCTTGTGTATAGTCTCGATATTGTTATTTTACTGCTGCTCTTTAATTACTTGTTACTTTTATCTCTTAATCTTATCCATATTTTTGTTCAACTGCACTGTTGGTTAGGGGCTCGTAAGTAAGCATTTCACTTTCAGGTAATGTAATACCTGTTGTATTCGGCGCATGTGACTAATACTATTTGAATTGAGTATGCTTAACAGTGCAAATATTATGATACAGCTATATGGACACTCACTTATCATGATACTTCTTAATGGTAAGTTTACAAACATATATTATGGTAGATAATAGATAATGGCAGATAATAAGAAAAGACGATCCGTCTTTACCTGGCTAAAAGAGAAGGAATATAATATCTATTGTTTACAGGAAATATACTATTCCCATGGACAAGAAACTCAAAAGCGGTGATGATATTAATGAACAATAATTTTGATCCCAATGTGCAATCTGTTCAAACAGATCAGCAAGGAAGGTGTATCATTTTAAATATGCTACTGGACCTTAAACCCATCTGGCTCATTAATCTGCAGTACCAGTCAAAAGTTTGGACTCACCTACTCATTCCAGGGTTTATCTTTATTTTGACTATTTTATACATTGTAGAATAATAGTGAAGACATCAAAACTATAAATAACACATATGGAATCATGTAGTAACCAAAAAAGTGTTAAACAAATCCAGATATGTTTTGATTTGTTGAACACTTTTTTTGGTTACTATGTGATTCAATAGGTGTTATTTCATGGTGTGTCAACTTTTTACTGGTACTGTATACAAAACAATACATGCGGGAATTGGAAATGATGCAGACAATTGCATTGATGGAAGCCACAATCTGGAATATTAAATCTGATCTTCTCCCCAAAAAATGTAAAATAAATAGAGCCATTACTTAACCCTTTTAGTTCACTGCTGTAGGCGATTGCACAGAGACACCGGAACAATAATGAATCTCCTTGAGTCAAAGGGGTATATTGTTACACTGTATTTGAACCACACTGACACCACCTAAGGCTGAACAGTTATACCCTAACAGTTAGTTATACCCTAATTGTACATGTTTAAGTGTCTTGTCAGCCACATTGTCAGTGTTTTCTCTCTGCTCAGATTTCCAGCTGTGTCTCATCAACTGTACTTTAGTCAGAGGACTGAGTTAAAAGACACTTAAATGTTCATTAAGTTTGACTATATTATTTAAGCCTGTGGCCTGAAATGGAGAGTGGGTCAACTGTACAACTGCCACTCGTTTTAACAATTTCTGAAGTGGAATTATTTTGAGGTGCATGAAAGCCATAACCCCTGGCCTGCACAAGGTTGGATAAGTGCCTTTAAACTCTTGAGTCCCAACAGTGTTGTCCCAAAGGAATCATTTTTACCCAAAAGGCTGAATATGTTGGTTTTGCTCATAAGACTTATTAAGTTCTCCTTTTCAACATCAAAAAGACTGTCACAACAGATATCAATGAAGACATGACGACTTTTTCTGAACTCCACGAAAGGAAATTTGACTTCTTTATAATATCATCCACTTAAACATATTACACGAGGGTGTTTTTTGTCGTTGTTGCTTTGAGACGTCTGCATCCTCCTCTCTGATTCGCTGAGCATTTCTTCCCAAATGAGACAAAAACGTGTGCGTCCTAAACAGCAATTGAGCCATCTGTTGTTGTACTAATTAAGTATCCTAGCAGCTAGTCTAATGTGATATTTATTGTGGAGTTTCCGGGTTGTGGACTGCCTCCGTTCAGCCTGGCTGTGCTGTCTTTTGTAATGTTATTACAGTGGCCGGGTCCTGGGTTGTGGACCGCCTCCGTTCAGCCTGGCTGTGCTGTCTTTTGTAATGTTATTACAGTGGCCGGGTCCTGGGTTGTGGACCGCCTCCGTTCAGCCTGGCTGTGCTGTCTTTTGTAATGTTATTACAGTGGCCAGGTCCTGGGTTGTGGACCGCCTCCGTTCAGCCTGGCTGTGCTGTCTTTTGTAATGTTATTACAGTGGCCGGGTCCTATGTTGTGGACCGCCTCCGTTCAGCCTGGCTGTGCTGTCTTTTGTAATGTTATTACAGTGGCCGGGTCCTGGGTTGTGGACCGCCTCCGTTCAGCCTGGCTGTGCTGTCTTTTGTAATGTTATTACAGTGGCCAGGTCCTGGGTTGTGGAGATGTGAACACTTCTCTACACAGCTGTCTCCTTCAATGTGTGAAATGAGATTTATGTCTTTTAGATGTATCTGTCTTTAGAAAGACTGATTGATGCTCCTTTTGTTTTGAAACTGTAGTGGTGGCAGATAGATACAGTTGAAGTTGGAAGTTTACTTACACCTTAGCCAAATACATTTAAACTCAGTTTTTCACAATTGCAGACAGCAGGGCTTTGTGATGGCCACTCCAATACCTTGACTTTGTTGTCCTTAAAATTAAGCCATTTTGCCACAACTTTGGAAGTATGCTTGGGGTCATTGTCCATTTGGAAGACCCATTTGCGACCAAGCTTTAACTTCCTGACTGATGTCTTGAAATGTTGCTTCAATATATCCACATAATTTTAATTCCTCATGATGCCATCTATTTTGTGAAGTGCATCAGTCCCTCCTGGAGCAAAGCACTCCCACAACATGATGCTGCCACCCCCGTGCTTTGCGATTGGGATGGTGTTCTTCGGCTTGCAAGCCTCCCCCTTTTTCCTCCAAACATAACGATGGTCATTATGGCCAAACAGTTCTATTTTAGTTTTATCAGACCAGAGGACATTTCTCCAAAAAGCACGATCTTTGTCCCCATGTGCAGTTGCAAACCGTAGTGTGGCTTTTTTATGGAGGTTTTGGAGCAGTGGCTTCTTCCTTGCTGAGCGGCCTTTCAGGTTATGTCGATATAGGACTCGTTTTGCTGTGGATATAGATACGTTTGTACCCGTTTCCTCCAGCATCTTCACAAGGTCCTTTGCTGCTGTTCTGGGATTGATTTGCACTTTTCGCACCAAAGTACGTTCATCTCTAGGAGACAGAACGCGTCTCCTTCCTGAGTGGTACGACGGGCTGCATGGTCCCATGGTGTTTATACTTGCGTACTACTGTTTGTACAGATGAACGTGGTACCTTCAGGCGTTTGGAAATTGCTCCCAAGGGTGAACCAGACTTGTGGAGGTCTACAAATGTTTTTTTATGTCAAGCAAAGAGGCCCTGACTTTGAAGGTAGGCCTTGAAATACATCCACAGGTACACCTCCAACTGACTCAAATTATGTCAATTAGCCTATCAGAAGCTTTCAAAGCCATGACATCTTCTTCTGGAATTTTCCAAGCTGTTTAAAGGCACAGTCAATTTAGTGTATGTAAACTTCTGACCCACTGGAGTTGTGATACAGTGAAATAATCTGTCTGTAAATAATTGACTCCAATTTAAGTGTACGTAAACTCCCGACTTCAACTGTAGATACTAATCCCATTACTTTGACATTGTGTCAGACTAGCTTTACATTTTCAGATTCATTTTGTGACTGGAAGTGGTATTTATCTTATTCAGCTTTTATTGTGATGGTAGCATACAGTTGATGTTAATGACATAACTGCTAACTAGACCTCAGAGATAGGCTATTAGAGCATTTCTGTCTGTGTGTGTGTCTGTCTGTGTGTCTGTGTGTCTGTCTCTCTGTCTCTCTCTGTCTCTGTCGGTCTCTCTTTCTGTCTGTGTCTGTCACTCTGTCTGTCTGTGTCTCTGTCTCTCTGTCTGTCTCTCTCTCTGTCTCTCTCTGTCTGTGTCTGTCTCTTTCTTTCTGTCTCTCTCTGTCTCTCCGTCTGTCTCTCTCTGTCTCTCTCTCTGTCTCTCTGTCTGTCTGTCTCTCTGTCTGTGTCTCTCTCTGTCTCTCTGTCTCCCTCTTTTTCATTTCTCCTTGTGATGTTGCTGCATGCTAGCTGCTGATCTGTTGTGGTGTATTGTTATTGTCATCCGTGACGTCACATGTAGAAGCTGGCTGTGTAGTCCTGGGTTCTCCCTCCCATCATTAGCACACAGACGCTGACCAATTAACCCCATGTAACCGGCCCTGCATGAAGGCTGTGTGTGAGAGGAGGGACACAAATGATAGTGTCCTAACTCATGTCACTTTTATGAGCTCTTAGAGACGGTTCTATTAAAGTTCCGCTTTGCCAACATGGAAGGATGCTGATTCAATACTGGTCAATTAATAGAAAAACAATGTCCTTTTGTCAGAGATAAAAGATTAAAAGCCTTTTTATGTGGTATTCACTCTCTTTCAGGGGATATATATATATATATATATATATGTATATATATTTTTTTTTTTTTTTTTTTTTTCATTCCCTGAACATAAATTATTATTTTTGGTACAGCTTTTATGCGCAACTATTATTATAATTATTATTATTTTGGATAAGACTTTTATGGGTGGATTTTGGCTACATCAACTGAGTTTTGTCATATAGTGGCCATCATTGAGGATAGTTCTTGCCCGACTCGATGTGCAGGCTTTGCATCAACCAATGGTTGCATGCCACATCATTGACTGTCCACTCGGGCATTCGTTAAATACATTTTCAGGCGATGTAAGATCTGGTATGCATTTGTTTTGTAGTCAGATATGAACTCAAATATTTACTTTATTGCATTGTGTTGGAGTTATCTGTCTTAGGACCCCAGGGGAAGTGATCCGTCTTAGGACCCACAGGGGAAGTGATCCGTCTTAGGACCCACAGGGGAAGTGATCTGTCTTAGGACCCACAGGGGAAGTGATCCGTCTTAGGACCCCCAGGGGAAGTGATCCGTCTTAGGACCCCCAGGGGAAGTGATCCGTCTTAGGACCCCAGGGGAAGTGATCCATCTTAGGACCCACAGGGGAAGTGATCCGACCCCAGGGGAAGTGAATCGACCCAGGACCTCAGGGGAAGTGAATCGACCCAGGACCTCAGGGGAAATTAATCGACCCAGGACCCCGGGAAGCGATCCGTCTCAACACCCCGGGAAGCGATCCGTCTCAGGACCCCAGGGGAAGCGATCCGTCTCAGGACCCCAGGGAAAGCAATCCGTCTCAGGACCCCAGGGAAAGCGATCCGTGTCAGGACCCCAGGGGAAGCGATCCGTTTCAGGACCCACAGGGGAAGTGATCCGTCTTAGGACCCCCAGTGGAAGTGATCCGTCTTAGGACCCCCAGGGGAAGTGATCCAACACCAGGGGAAGTGAATCGACCCAGGAGCTCAGGGGAAGTGAATCGACCCAGGACCTCGGGAAGCGATCCGTCTCAGGACCCCAGGGAAAGCGATCCGTCTCAGGACCCCAGGGGAACCGATCCGTCTCAGGACCCCAGGGGAAGTGATCCAACCCCAGGGGAAGTGATCCAACCCCAGGGGAAGTGAATTGACTCAGGACCCCAGGGGAAGTGATCCATAACAGGACCCCAGGGGAAGTGATCCATAACAGGACCCCAGGGGAAGTGATCCATAACAGGACCCCAGGGGAAGTGTGTGCATACATAATACCAATGAGTCATTGTCTGTCTATCTGGCTGGCATATCATGTGTGCTACAATGGTAAATGTTAAATCTCTATCCCTCTTGACCCTGCCATAGAGAACATGCGTCAATGTGATCTAATCAAAGTTAAAGAGTACTTGTATACACCCGTGCAAGCACGGACGCACGCACACACACACACAAAGAGAAATGCATGTGTAGAAGTTGGAGATGGAGTTCTTTAGCCAGAGGCTGAATCTCTCTCTGAATCTCTCTCTGAATGTCCTCTCTCTCATCCTCTTTTCCAGTTTGTGCGTCATGGACATGACAGGACCACAGACGTTTTCTATGCACATACTCAGTCAAACTAGGCCAGGGGCCATATGTGTCAAGAGTCTCGGAGTAGGAGTGCGGATTTAGAATCAGTTTTGCCCTTTAGATCACGATGAATAAGATTTGACGGACGGAAGGGACCTGGTCCTAGATCAGTTCGTATGGCCCATGAGACAATTTAGCCTCTGTCTGATGGCCCCCAGATATTTATCTGGTTTATCTGAATTTGGTTTATCTGAGCTCTTTTTTTCAAGAATTTAGAGAGAATTTTCAACAAAGTTAACACCTGTAAATATTTGTATGAACATAACAAGATTCAACAACTGAGACAAATTGAACAAGTTCCACAGACATGTGACTAACAGAAATGGAATAATGTGTACCTGAACAAAGGGGGGGGGGGGGGGGGTCAAAATCAAAAGTAAAAGTAAGTATCTGGTGTGGCCACCAGCAGTGCATCTCCTCCTCATGGACTGCACCAGACTTGCCAGTTCTTGCTGTGAGATGTTACCCCACTCTTCCACCAAGGCACCTGCAAGTTCCCGGACATTTCTGGGGGGAATGGCCCAAGCCCTCACCCTCCGATCCAACAGGTCCCAGACGTGCTCAATGGGATTGAGATCCGGGCTCTTCGCTGGCCATGGCATAACACTGACATTCCTGTCTTGCAGGAAATCATGCACAGAACGAGCAGTATGGCTGATGGCATTGTCATGCTGGAGGGTCATGTCAGGATGAGCCTGCAGGAAGGGTACCACATGAGGGAGGAGGATGTCTTCCCTCTAACGCACAGCGTTGAGATTGCTTGCACTGACAACAAGCTCAGTCCGATGATGCTGTGACGCACCACCCCAGACCATGACGGACCCTCCACCTCCAAATCGATCCCGCTCCAGAGTACAGGCCTTGGTGTAACGCTCATTCCTTAGATGATAAACGCAAATCTGACCATCACCCCTGGTGAGACAAAACCGCAACACTTTTTGCCAGTCCTGACTGGTCCAGCGACGGTGGGTTTGTGCCCATAGGCAACGTTATTGCCGGTGATGTCTGATGTCTCCCTGTAGCGCTTTTTTTGTAGCGCTTTTATAGGCATCTCACAGTATGGCCATTGCAATTTATTGGCCACATCTGCAGTCCTCATGCCTCCTTGCAGCATGCCTAAGGCACATTCACGCAGATGAGCAGGGACGCTGGGCCTCTTTCTTTTGGTGTATTTCAGAGTCAGTAGAAAGGCCTCTTTAGTGTCCTAAGTTTTCATAACTGTGACCTTAATTGCCTACAGTCTGTAAGCTGTTAGTGTCTTAAAGACCATTCCACAGGACCCCATTAATTGTTTATGGTTCATTGAACAAGCAGGGGAACAGTGTTTAAACCCAAACAATGAAGATCTGTGAAGTTATTTGGATTTTTATGAATTATCTTTGAAAGACAGGGTCCTGAAAAAGGGACGTTTCTTTTTTTGCTGAGTTTACTAACTCTCTCTCCCTCCATCCCTCTTCTCTCTCTCCAGGCCCCTACCATCCTCCTGTTAATGACAATGATTCAGAGATATTTCAGATACAGCGCTTCAAAAGATAGACCTATTTCCTCAGGCTGTTTTAATCTGCTAGACTGTACTTATTTCTTTCCTGGGTGTTTTGAGGTTTCTCTGTGTGTGTCCTAAATGGCACTCTTTACAGTAAACAAAGTAGTGCACTATAAATCCAATAAGGTGCCATTTGGGATGCAGACTTTGTGTGTTTCTAACTTCATAGAGCTTGTTTAAATACAGCAACATGAAAGGAGGCAGATTCCCGACGGTGTGTTCTTGATACCGGGCTAATGTTTTGGTGTGTAAAGAGTAAAGACGCCCCACAGACATAATGTAATGCATCATCAATACTTGATTCATGGTGAGATGCATATTCTGTCTCCTCTCTCTCTCTCCGTCCCACTCTCTCTCGCTCTCCATCCCCTTCTCGCTCTCTCCACCCCCCCCTCTCCATACCCTTTCTCCCTCTCTCTCCATCCCCTCTCTCTCTCCGTCAACTCTCTCATCCCCTCTTTCTTTCTCAACCCTTTTCTCCCTCACTCTTCATCCCCCTTTCTCTCTATCCCCTCTCTCTCTCATTCCCTTTCTCTCTCGCTCTCTTTCTCCATCCCCCTCTTGCTCCATCACCCCTCTCCATCCCCCCTCTCTCCATCTCCTTTCTCATCCCCTTTTCTTTCTCTTTCTTTCTCTCTCAACCCCTTTTCTCTCTCTCTCCACCCCCCGTCTCTAAATACATTTCAAATGTCATATTATTTGCAACTAGTTAAAGTACAAAAGGGAAAATAAATAAACATAAAATAAATAGAAATAAACAATTCTGCTGAGTCTCAATTTGGTGTTTTTCCCATTTTGTGAGGTATTGGTTGGTGAGCAGACCCCAGACCTCACAACCATAAAGGGCAATGGGTTCTATAACTGATTCAAATATTTTTAGCCAGATCCTAATTGGTATGTCGAATTTTATGTTATTTTGATGGCATTGAAGGCCCTTCTTGCGTTGTCTCTCAGATCGTTCACAGCTTTATGGAAGTTTTCTGTGGTGCTGATGTGTAGGCCAAGGTACAGTATGTGTAGTTCTTTTGTGTGCTATAGAGCAACGGTGTCTAGATGGAGTTTGTATTTGTGGACCTTATTTGGAACACCATTATTTTTGTTACTGTCAGGGCCCAGGTCTGACAGAATCTGTGCTGAAGATGTTGGTGCTGCTGTTGGCCCTCCTTGGTTGGGGACAGAAGCACCAGGTCATCAGTATACATTTTAATTCAGATTCTAGTAGGGTGAGGCTGGGTGCTGCAGACTGTTCTAGTGCCCTCACCAATTCGTTGATATACTACATGTCTCTCACTCTGCGCTGTGTGGGAGTCCTAGTTGCCCTACCCACATTACTGTTACCTTACTAAACAGCACAGGATAACGTTGCGAGGGACAGAATCGTAATGTCATTTCCCAATGAAGTGGGAGACAGATGGGAAGAGGAAGCTTCTCCACTGAGGACTCAGTCACATAAAGCTTCCAAAATGGCAACCTACAGTATTCCCTATGCAGTACACTACTTTTGACCAGGGCCCATAGCAAATAGTGTTCCATTTTGGACGCATACAGGCATTGTGAGGAAGGTTGAAGTTTCCCTCTGAGCCTAGAAGTCCCCCTCCGAGTCTAGAAGTCCCCCTCCGAGTCTAGAAGTCCCCCTCCGAGCCTAGAAGTCCCCCTCCGAGCCTAGAAGTCCCCCTCCGAGCCTAGAAGTCCCCTTCCGAGCCTAGAAGTCCCCCTCCGAGCCTAGAAGTCCCTACATCCCTTCTACCACTGGACCTGTGATCCTCTTCTGGTAGCACTTTAATGGACCAGACATAACAGGAGGAAGAGGATCCAATTATCAAAAGAAGCTTAGAGAGGTTTATCTCCACAGCAGTTGAGTTGTGTTAGTGTGGTGGAGAGTGTTATTATTATAATTTTTTTAACGAGGCAAGTCAGTTAAGAACAAATTCTTATTTTCAATGATGGCCTAGGAACAGTGGGTTAACTGCCTGTTCAGGGGCAGAACGACAGATTGTACCTTGTCAGCTCGGGGGTTTGAACTTGCAACCTTCCGGTTACTAGTCCAACGCTCTAACCACTAGGCTTCCCTGCCGCCCCAGGGTAGTGAGAAGTTAACATATTAGGAGGGTTACTAAGAGAGGGGAACCACTGCTTGTGGCATGAACAGTACTCTCATGTCCATAACACAAACTACAAGAAGATGAGAAAGAGGACATTTACAGACAGTGAAATTAATTTCAGCCCACTGCACGTTAGTAATCTAAGGTTACCTGGACTAATACAGAAAAACTTATTATGATAGTGCGTAGTTCTGTTTTTCTGTATGAGAGTGGACTACATTATTAGAACTTATTTTTGTGATGGTAATGCGTTTTCAGTGTAAACTTAAACGACTAAATCCAGATATAAAGTATGTACAGTACCAGTCGAAAGTTTGGACACCTACTCATTCAAGGGTTGTTCTACGTTGTAGAATAATAGTTAAGACTTCAAAACAATGAAATAACACATATGTAATCATGTAGTAAGAAAGTGTTTAACCTCTTTGGGCTAGGGGGCAGTATTTTCACGTTCGGCTGAAAAGCGTGCCCGGAGTAAACTGCCTGCTACTCAGGCCCACAACCATAGATATGCATATTATTGATTGCAGATTTGGATAGAAAACACTCTGAAGTTTCTAAAACTGTTTGAATGGTGTCTGTGAGTATAACAGAACTCATATGGCAGGCGAAAACCTGAGAAAAATCCAACCAGGAAGTGGGAAATCTGAGGTTTGTAGTTTTTCAAGTGAATGCCTATCCAATATACAGTGTAAATTTGGTCATATTGCACTTCTTAATGCTTCCACTAGATGTCAACAGTCTTTAGAACGCGGTTTCAGGCTTCTACTGTGAAAGGGGAGCAAATAAGAGCTGTTTGAAGCAGGGTCTGGCTGAAAGCCATGAGTTGTTGCCCGCACGTGACCGTGAGCACGAGCTCCGTTCCCTTCCCTTTCCTTTCTAAAGACAAAGGAATTGTCCGGTTGAAACATTATGGAAGATTTATGATAAAAACATCCTAAAGACTGATTCTATACATCGTTTGACATGTTTCTACAAACTGCAATGGAACTTTTTTTACTTTTCGTCTGGACTTTGTGCTCGCGGCTTGTGCATTTGGATTAGTGTACTCAACGCGCAAACAAAAATGTGGACATAAATATGGACTGTATCGAACAAAAGAAAACAAACATCTGACACAGTGGTTGCAACCTCTTAGAACTACCCATCCCGGATCCGGGAGAATTGTCATCAACTACACTAATTAGCATAGCGCAACGGTCAAAAAACATTACTAGAAAATATTCATATTCATGAAATCACAAGTGAAATATAGCGAAACACAGCTTAGCCTTTTGTTAATCACCCTGTCATCTCAGAATTTGAAATGATGCTTTACAGCCAAAGCAAGACAAGCGTTTGTGTAAGTTTATCGATCGCCTAGCATAGCATTATGTCCAGCTAGCAGCAGGAAGCTTGGTCACGAAAATCAGAAAAGCAATCGAATTAACTGTTTACCTTTGATGCTCTTCGGATGTTTTCACTGACGATGACTCCCAGTTAGACAGCAAATGTTCCTTTTGTTCCATAAATATTATTTTTATACTCAAAATACCCCCCTTTTGTTGGTCACGTTATATTCAGAAATCCACCGGAAATAGCGGTCACGACAAAGCCGAAAAATAATCCAAATTATGTCCATAATATCGACAGAAACATGGCAAACGTTTTTATAATCAATCCTCAAGGTGTTTTTCAAATATCTATTCGATAATATATCAACCGGGACAATTGGCTTTTCAGTAGGAGCGAGAGAAAAAATGACTACCTCTGTCTTTTACTCAAGAATCACTCTGAGAGCCCTCAGTTGGCCACTGACGCAATGTAGTCGTTTACGCTCATTCTTCAAAATAAAGGCCTGAAACTACGACTAAAGGCTGTAGACACCTTAGGGAAGCCACAGAAAAAGGAATCTGGTTGATATCCCTTTCAATGGACAATAGGGATGCATAGAAAGACGGGTTTCAAAATAAGAGTCACTTCCTGATTGGATTTTTCTCAGGATTTCGCCTGCAATATCAGTTCTCTTATACTCACAGACAATATTTTGACAGTTTTGGAAACTTTAGAGTGTTTTCTATCCTAAGCTGTCAATTATATGCATATTCTTGCATCTGGTCCTGAGAAATAGGCGGTTTACTTTGGGAACGTTATTTTTTCCAAAAATGAAAATAGTGCCCCCTAGTTAAGGAGAAGTGTATCTTTAATTCTATGTAAAACACTTGTATCTTTCATCAACTTTTATGATAAGTATTTTTTGTAAATTGATGTGGCTCTCTGCAAAATCACTGGATGTTTTGGAGGCAAAACATTACTGAATGTAACACGCCAATGTAAACTGAGATTTTTGGATATAAATATGAACTTTATCGAACAAAACATACATGTATTGTGTAACATGAAGTCCTATGAGTGCCATCTGATGAAGATCATCAAAGATTAGTGATACATTTTTATCTCTAATGCTTTTTGTTACTCCTCTCTTTGGCTGGAAAATGGCTGTATGTTTTTTGTGACTAGACGCTGACCTAACATAATCGTATGATGTACTTTCGCTGTAAAGCCTTTTTGAAATCAGACACTGTGGTTGTATTAACAAGAAGTTTATCTTTAAAATGGTGTGTAATACTTTTATGTTTGAGGAATTTTAATTGAGATTTCTGTTTGAATTTGGCGCCCTGCACTTTCACTGGCTGTTGTCAAATCGATCCCATTAACGGCATTTGAGCCCTTTTAACCAATCAAAATATATTTTATGTTTGAGATTCCTCAAAGTAGCCACCCTTTGCCTTGATGACAGCTTTGCACACTCTTGGCATTCTCTCAACCAGCTTCATAAGGTAGTCACCTGGAATGCATTTCAATTAACAGGTGTGCCTTGTTAAAAGTTCATTTGTGGAATTTCTTTCCTTCTTAGTGTGTTTGAGCCAATCAGTTGTGTTGGGACAAGGTAGGGGTGGTATTCAGAAGATAGCCCTATTTGGTAAATTGGAGTTCATTAGAGTTACTAGCCTCAGAAATTGCAGCCCAAATAAATGCTTCACAAATGAAGACACATCTCAACATCAACTGTTCAGAGGAGACTGTGTGAATCAAGCCTTCATGGTCAAATTGCTACAAAGAAACCACTACTAAAGGACACTAATGATAAGAAGAGACTTGCTTGGGCCAAGAAACACAAGCAATGGACATTAGACCAGTGGAAATCTGTCCTTTGGTCTGACGAGTCCAAATTTGAGATTTTTAGTTTCAACTGCTGTGTCTTTGTGAGACACAGAGTAGGTGAACTGATGATCTCCAGATGTGTGGTTCCCACCGTGAAGCATAGAGTAGAAGGTGTGGTGGTGCTTTGCCGGTGACACTGTCAGTGATTTATTTTACAATTCAATGCACACTTAACCAGCATGGCTACAACAGCATTCTGCAGCGATACGCCATCCTATCTGGTTTGGGCTTAGTGGGACTATCATTTGTTTTTCAACAGGACAATGACCCATAACACACCTCCAGGCTGTGCAAGGGCTATTTGACCAAGAAGAAGAGTGATGGAGTTCTGCATCAGATGACCTGGCCTCCAACATCACCCGACCTCAACCCAATTGAGATGTTTTGGGATGAGTTGGACCGCAGAGTGAAGGAAAAGCAGCCAACAAGTGCTCAGCATTTGTGGTAATTCCTTCAAGACTGTTGGAAAATAATTCTAGTTGAATCTGGTTGAGAGAATGCTAAAAGTGTGCAAAACTGTCATCAAGGAAAAGGGTGGCTACTTGGAAGAATATAAAATATATTTAGATTTGTTTAACACTTTTTTTTGGTTACTGCGTTATTTCATATTTTGATGTCTTCAATATTATTATACAATGTAGAAAATAGTAAAAAATTAAGAAAAACCCTTGAATGAATAGGTGTGTCCAAACTTTTGACTGGTACTGCATCTAGAGAATCAAAAATGGCTAAAATGTCATGGCATGGACCTCCATTGATTTTGTTATAATAGTTGAACCATTGAGATAGCATAAGTGCACAACATAAGCCTTGGCAAAATGTGCAGAATTACAGGAAATTAGCTTTAAAACATATTTTTTTGTCACTTCGGGCCTACTTGTTCAGGTTTTATACTGAATAAACAGAAGAATGGCGGTTCCCACACAAAGTTTTTCACAATTATCAACCAACCTAACATATACTTCCAGCCTGCACGATGCCCTCAAGGTGGGGATGTGCAACGATGCTCAAGCTTTCACGCTGCCATTTCAGAGATTGCAGTCAACTCTCACCCTGGGAGTGACGAAAGGTCAGGGGTTGTAATTCAACTCTCACCCTGCGACTGACCGAAGGTCATAAGAGGGTAGTAGATAACAGTTTGTTATTGTGGATAAATACTTTTTTTAAAGGAAGTCAGTAATTCAACCACCCTCCTTTTAAGGGAAGATCAATAATTCAACTACCCTCCTTTAAAGGAAAAAATAAGTAAAAAAACATTTAAACCTTAATTTAACTAGGCAAGTCAGTTAAGAACAAATTCTTATTTTCAATGACAGCCTAGGAACACTGGGTTAACTGCCTGTTCAGGGGCAGAACAACAGATTTTGTACCTTGTCAGCTCGGGGATTTGAACTTGCAACCTTCCGGTTACTAGTCCAACGCTCTTACCACTAGGCTACCCTGCCGCCCCAGACATTATGACCATCGTTGGATCAATTCATTGGATCAGTCGTCGGTACTGTGTTTTTTACTTTGTACTATACTCATTAATTGATCAAACAAAAGCTAACCTGCGCCTTCCTTCCTGTCTCTCGCTCTGTGCAGCGCTGCTGTGGGAGTGGGTTTCTATGGCAACAGCGAGACCAACGATGGGGTGTACCAGCTGACGTACTCCCTGTACAACACCAATCATACCCTGGGAGGGGTCGACAGCCTGGTGGGTAGCACTGCAGTCTATATTACCTCTACGTTTCCCATTCCCTCTACATTACCACTACATTACCATACACTACATAACCATACAGCTGATGACTCTCTGTATAACACTCACAGCCTGGTGGGCCGACTACTTTGTCTTCCCCCCCCCCCTGCTTCCAATGTACACTCAGGGAGGCTGGTCCAACCAGACATTGTTCTCGTGCTTTGTACCGACATGAGTCCCAATGTGTCCGTTTTAGCTGCTAGGCATGGAGACCAAGTCCATCAGACGCAATGACTGTTGATTGGTGACTGTTGACTGGTGACTATCCCTACCTATATATAAACATATCTACTGTACCCCAATTGCCTCATACCCCTGCACATTGACTCAGTACTGTTACCCTGTGTATATAGCCATGTTATCATTGCACATTGTGCATTTATTCCTTGTGTTTTTCTTTCTCTCTGCAATAGTTTTCTAGCTTTAGATAGCTTTAGATTCTACAATTATACTGCTGAAAATTGCCCTCTCTTGCCCCCCGGCCCTTCCTGGCTATTTCTATCTCGGTTTCCCCTTTATGTGCTAAGAAGCGCTGATGATGACACAGAGAATCCATCTTTATTTCCCATGCTCTCACATTCTCTCCGGGATATTTTAGTCACTATTTTCTCAGTGCTAAGAAGGATCTGGCCTTGTTTTAACCCAGCCATTTTATAGGCAGTGAAGGCACATAAATGTTGGGATGTACTATATGTTCCTTGTGATGTTCAGACCTTAATGTTTGAACATATAGCCAGATTTCCTTAATCCTGTATTAGATTAAATATTCTGGTTGAGCCGATGCTTATATTTCTGTCTCCCCAATTTCATGCTATCCAATTGGCAAAGATGGAGGGCCATGCGTCCGAAACACGACCCAGCAAAGCGGCACTGCTTCTTGACACACTGCTCGCTTAACCCGGAAGCTATCCACACCAATGTGTTGGATGAAACACCGTCCAACTGGTGACTGATGTCAGCTTGCAGGCGCCTGGCCCACCACGCGGCACTCGGGAGGCCTGAGCAGATGCTTTTATCCATTAAGAACACCCGCGCTGGGCCTCCCTAGTGGCACAGTCGTTTAAGACACTG
This sequence comes from Oncorhynchus kisutch, assembly GCF_002021735.2. Classification (NCBI taxonomy): domain Eukaryota; kingdom Metazoa; phylum Chordata; class Actinopteri; order Salmoniformes; family Salmonidae; genus Oncorhynchus; species Oncorhynchus kisutch. The sequence continues at coordinate 9,920,691 of NC_034184.2, forward strand.
CATCGAAGTGCTTGAGGCATCACTACAGACCCGGGTTCTATCCCAGGCTGTGTCACAACCGGCCGTGACCGGGAATCCCATAGGGCGGCTCACAATTGTCCCAGTCCAGGTTAGGGGAGGGTTTCGCCAGGGGGGCTTTACTTAACTCATCGCGCTCTAGTGACTCCTTGTGCTGGACCGGACATCTGCAGGCTGATTTTGGTCGTCCGTTGAACGGTGTTTCCTCCGACACTTCCGGGTTAAGCAGGCAGGTGTTAAGAAGCGTGATTTTGGATGGTTATGTTTCGGGGGACGCGTGACTCGACCTTCGCTTCTCCCTAGCCCATTGGAGATTTCAGTGATGAGACAAGATCGCATTTGGATATCATGAAATTGGAGCGAAAACATGGGTAAAATTCCCCCCCCCAAAAAAAGACTGACCAGGTGAAGGCTATGATCCCTTTTTGATGTCACTTGTTAAATCCATTTCAATCAGCGTAGATGAAGGGGACAAGTCTGGTTAATGAAGGATTTTTAAGCCTTGAGACAATTGAGACATGGATTGTGTGTGTGCCGTTCAGAGGGTGAATGTGCAAGACAAAATATTGATGTGCCTTTTGAACGGGGTATGGTAGTGTCATGACATGGCCCTTTCTGGGTATAGATCATGGCTTCCCACTCCTACACCCAGGTTCTGTTATCTCAGGTCATACGTTCCTGGCGGAGACTCTCCCTCTGGCCATGCAGAAAGAGAGACACAGAGGGAACAAAGGATTTCACATCGCAAACTCCTAAATCTCCAAAATGAGAATATGAAACAAAATGTCCACTTGTGAGAAGGTGGGAATGGTCTGTGGACACTTTCATTTGGTGACCTCAGAAAAGACAGGAAACACACATAACTATCTCTCTGAATGTGTACATTTCTCAATTATGGGGTTTGCATCTAATTCTTGTATAAAATGTATGAGTAAAGATGAAACTATTTGAAATGATGTAATATGATGTCAAACCTTTAATGTGAGATAATTGTATTCCCTTTAAAGTTTAACTAAGTCATTGGCCCAACCCCATGAGCACATACATGATCAGGCTTCATAGAACCGCCTTTTCTACCGTTACGAATAAAAAACCCTCCTGAGGAAATCCTCTTCAGATCACACATACCTCTGTGTCAGCTGAGGTGGCACAGGTTTGAGTACCAAGACTGAGCAAACCCACAGCGTGAACTGTGATTGCGAATAGTTTAGACTAAGCAAACGCAAGCATGTGCTGTGATTGCGAATAGTTATTGATTTCCTAACCATACCACATACCATTGGCTACACGGATGGAAATGGTTCAACTCTGAGACTATCGATCCCGACAGAATAAGAGCAAATCTTAGATACTAATTACTAGTCTGCAGCTAGAAATTATATAAACCTGGGATGCTATTACCAACAACCGCTGAAACATCTGTTCTATGAGAACTCTGAAGTATCCATTCTAACCACGAAATACTTTGATCTTCAGAAAGCGAGAAAGAGACGCGGATTAACTGACTCTCCAGCAGACGGACTGACGATTCCAACAGAGATCACGATGACACCTGGGCGTAAATATATATTTTTTGCAATTATTCCCGGATGAGTGAGCGTTCATGTGCAAAGGATTAGCATTTAAATTAATATAATTATCAACTGTGTGTAGTGATCCCTTTTTGTCTTTCCCACTCTCGCTCAGTCCACACCCACTTCCCTTTGTCCACCAAGCTGTCATATCGGCTTAGCCCACTAGGGAATCTTCCCTATCATTTGTTAGTAACAGATCTACTGTTTGTTTATGCATTTCTGTGATTATTTAGTTAGTAAATAAATTATTAAGACAATTGGTGTATGGATGATTCATAGTAAAGGCTGGGTTTGTGCAGATAACCAACAATTTATGACGTTTGGACTGAGACTAACGGGTAATAATAATTCATGAATTAATTGATTGATCAGACTAATTGATCAGATATGAAAATATCTGAAGAGTTATATTAGGAAAATTATAATTTTGTAATCTGAAGATTTTCCTTGGTTCCCCGACTTCCTAGTTAATTACATTTACATGAGTAGTTTAATCACGTAATAATAATTACAGAGAATTGATTTGATAAAATAACAGTCTTCACTTTTAATGATGCCAAGGACATGATAGTAGTAGGTGCAAGAACTGCAATGCTGCTGGGTTTTTCACGCTTAGCAGTTTTCTATCAAGGATGGTCCACCACCCAAAGGACATCCAGCCAACTTGACACAATTGTGGGAAACATTGGAGTCAACATGGGCCAGCATCCCTGTGGAACACTTCTGACTCCTTCTAGAGTCCTTTCCCCTGACAAATTGAGGCTGTTCTGAGGGCAAGGGGGGGGGGGGACAGCAACTCAATATTAGGAAGGTGTTCAGTGTAGCCTATTGTTGTGTCTTTGGCATCATCAAACTGAAGACTTATTTATCAAATATCTCTCTGTAATTATTATTACGCGATTAAACTGATTAATCATGTAACTGTAATTAACTAGGAAGTTCGGGGCACCAAGGAAAATATTCAGATTACAAAGTTATAATTTTCCTAATATAACTCTTCAGATATTTTTATATATGATCTATTAGTCTTCGAATTAATGAATTATTATTTCATGTTAGTCTCATTCCAAACGTCGTAAATTGTTGGTTATCTGCACAAACCCAGTCTTCACTATGAGTCATCAATACATCAATTGTCTTAAATCATTTATTTACTAACTAAGTAATTCACAGAAATGCATAAACAAACACTAGATAGTTACAAGGAAATGATAACGGCATTTCCCTAGTGGGATGAACCGGGCATTGCGGCTTGGTGTACAAAAGGGAAGTGGGGGTCAACTGAGATGAGACACTACAAAGTTGATAATTATAACAATTGAAATGCTAATCCTTTGCACATGAACGCTCACTCATTTGGGAATAATTATAATCAATATATATATTTACGCCCAGTGAGTCATCGGGATCTCTGTTGAAAAGTTTGTTTCTGTTGGAGTGTCTGTCCGCCCTCTCTCTCTCTCTCTCTCTCTCTCTCTCTCTCTCTCTCTCTCTCTGTCGTGTTTAGAATGGATAGTTCAGAGTGACATTCATTCATGTCGTTATAGAATAGATGTTTCGGCGGTTGTCGGTCTTTGCGTTCAATGATACCGAATTCCTAGCTGCAGACTAGTAATTAATATCAAAGATTTGTTCTTATTCTGTCGGTATCGATAGTCTAAGAGTGTAACCACGTGGTGTGGTTAAAAGATTCAGCAATCGTCTCAAACCTTGGCCCTCTCGTTATCGAGGTAAGCTGGTCTGCAACCTTTTGTCCTCTCGTAATTGAGAGAAACATGGTCTGTTGATAGAAAACCTGGGTGGGGTTTTTATTCGGAAGAGCAGAAAAAGGCCTATCCCAGGATGCCCAAACATAACTGCTCATGGGCGGTCCTCTGATTTAGTTAACCTCTCTAGGGCATGTGCTAGCGTCCCATCTGGCCAACATCCAGTGAGGAAAGCAGAGCGCCAGATTCAATTACAGAAATGCTCATTGTAAAAATTCAGAAAACAAAACATATTTTACATAGGTTTAAAGATTAACTTCTTGTTAAACCAACCACAGTGCCATATTTATAAAATGCTTTTCGGCGAAAGCATACCTAGCCCACAACATAGCCCAGTTGACAAATTATTAACCAGCCAAGCAGAAGCGTTACAAAACTCAGAAATAGAGATACAATTAATCCCTTACCTTTGATGATCTTTATATGGTGGCAATCAGAAGACATTCATTTACTCAATAAATGTTCATTTTGTTCGATGAAGTCTCTTTATATCCAAAAACCTCAGTTTTGTTAGCGCGTTTTCTTCAGTAATCCACAGGCCCAAAAAAATCAAAACACACACACACACACACACATCTACAACACACACAATCTACAATACACACACACAACCACCCACACATGTTTTGTTCATTCCAAATCCAATTTGCCCTAACTCCTGAACCTAACCACTACCCCCTTTTCCTAATTCAAACCCTAAACCTAATTGTAACACTAAACCTATGTTGTAAATGTCACCATGAGGGAGAATTTTCCTTCGTTCACTATCCTTGTGGGGACTTTTGGGGATGTTAGGTCCCCACAATCATCCGTGAACCCAGCAAACAAAGACCTTTGATGAGGACAAATGGCCGGGTGTCCTGATGGGCTGCTTCGGTGTTAGGCCTCCTCCTGATAACAATGGCTGCTTTGGCTTCTGCCCACTCCTCCTCTGCCTCTCCACATTCCTCAGAAGTGGAGCAGATATCTTAAACTAAGAGGTGATGGAAATTAATAGTTTTTTTCTTCTATTTTTGACCCTTATTTTATCAGGTAAGTTGACTGAGAACATTCTTATTTACGGCGCAACATTCTGTGGAATAGTTACAGGGGAAAGGAAGGGGATGAATGAGCCAATTGAAAGCTGGGGATGATTAGGTGGCCATGATGGTTTGAGGGACAGATTTGGAAACACTTAATAGTCACCATCAATGGAAGTTGACTTCATAGTTACAGTCAATGGCTGCTTTTTTTTACCCCACAGTCACCATTACTTTTCCCAGGTTGTTTGAGTTAGTTCATTAGTTCTGGACCATATGGTCGTGTAGCTGTCTGCCCCCCCATGCTGACAACCCTGACTGGGAATCTGAATTAACAATCAGACACACAGTTAGAAGACATTCGTTTCAGGAGGAGAAGACAGAAAAACAGTCTGCTCTTCATACCGTAAAGGGAATTATGGGAATTTGGAATGCTTGTATAATCTCTAACTGATATCCCATATGAACTCCGCAGACATTCTATAAATAAATAGTTTTCTTCTTTGCTGAGTCTTGGAGGAAGGAGATGGTGAATGAAGAGAGGTTTTGGCAGCCAACAGTCAGAGCTCCAGCCTGGTCCCAGATCTGTTTGTGTTGTCTTGCCAACTCCTGCCAATTACCATATGAGTTGGAAAGACAGCACAAACAAATGTGGGACCAGGCTATCAGAGCCCTGCCTGTGTGGGTCAGTCAGAGAGAAAGGTTCTATCTAGCCCTGCCTGTGTGGATCAGTCAGAGAGAAAGGTTCTATCTAGCCCTGCCTGTGTGGGTCAGTCAGAGAGAAAGGTTCTATCTAGCCCTGGTTGTGTGGGTCAGTCAGAGAGAGGTTCTATCTAGCCCTGCCTGTGTGGATCAGTCAGAGAGAAAGGTTCTATCTAGCCCTGCCTGTGTGGGTCAGTCAGAGAGAAAGGTTCTATCTAGCCCTGGTTGTGTGGGTCAGTCAGAGAGAAAGGTTCTATCTAGCCCTGGTTGTGTGGGTCAGTCAGAGAGAAAGGTTCTATCTAGCCCTGCCTGTGTGGGTCAGTCAGAGAGAAAGGTTCTATCTAGCCCTGCCTGTGTGGGTCAGTCAGAGAGAAAGGTTCTATCTAGCCCTGCCTGTGTGGGTCAGTCAGAGAGAAAGGTTCTATCTAGCCCTGGTTGTGTGGGTCAGTCAGAGAGAAAGGTTCTATCTAGCCCTGCCTGTGTGGGTCAGTCAGAGAGAAAGGTTCTATCTAGCCCTGGTTGTGTGGGTCAGTCAGAGAGAAAGGTTCTATCTAGCCCTGCCTGTGTGGGTCAGTCAGAGAGAAAGGTTCTATCTAGCCCTGCCTGTGTGGGTCAGTCAGAGAGAAAGGTTCTATCTAGCCCTGCCTGTGTGGGTCAGTCAGAGAGAAAGGTTCTATCTAGCCCTGGTTGTGTGGGTCAGTCAGAGAGAAAGGTTCTATCTAGCCCTGGTTGTGTGGGTCAGTCAGAGAGAAATGTTCTATCTAGCCCTGCCTGTGTGGGTCAGTCAGAGAGAAAGGTTCTATCTAGCCCTGGTTGGGACCTTACCAGTGACATAACTGTAACCATATTTCCCTCAACCAAACACGCTCTCATCGTAATAGGCTTTGTCTGGAAACGATAGAGTTGAAAGATTAGTTATTTGACTCTGTGATGAAAGAAGGATTTACTTGAACTATTTACAACGTAAGCAATCATGTTCAAAGTATCAAGCTCTTGGAGAGAGAATGTTTGATAATTGTTGAGGGGAAGGAAGAAGGGTTTTGTTTGGGATGGAGCTGACAAGCCAGTGATAAACTGCCTGGTTGGAGGTCTCTGTGCGTCCCAAATGGCACCCTAGTCCCTAAATAGTGCACAAAAAATACTGCACCATAGGGCTCTGCTCAAAAGTAGTGCACTATGAAGGAAATAGGGTGCCATTTTGGATGCAGAATTTGTGTGGGATGGCTGGTGACTGACTGAGAGCTGTTGACTGAGAGCTGGACATGGGCCTGGGTCTGGATCTGGGCCTATAGACTCCTAGGTTTGGCTCCTGTCCCAGACAAGGGATTTCAGGAGGGCATCCCCACTGGCTGCTACAGCCTTGGCATCCTTACCCATGCTGTTCTCCGTCTAGAACACAAACATCAGGATGGTACTATAAAGCATCAGAGACCTTAAGAAGTAGATATTCTACCCTACAGTATCTGCAGATCAAATAGTAAGGTTAAGGGTTATCTTAAGGTAAAGTGATATGAAGTGGTTAAGTTTAGGGTAAAGGTCTGGAAATGCAAGTGCATAGTTGTTGTGTTAGACTTGGAGGAGTAAGAACACTAGACTTGGAGGAGTAAGAACACAGATGTAATAGGACTTCAACACTGACTTCCCTGTTCAGACATGGGAGTTGCAGTGTGTTTTCAGTGAAGTGAAGCTGCTAGCATCAGGCAAAAGGTTGCTTATTTTTGCTAAGCCACTTTCTCTTTCCTTCCTCTCCTCCACTCCCTTTCAATATCTTATGCCAGGTATTCCCAAACTGGGGTGCGCCAAATAAAAATGTGATACATGATACACGTTAAAAAATGTCAATTGTTTTTGAAGTTTTATTCTTCCCATTTTCAAACAGTACATTTATATTTTCCAACAGGGCTATACAGTTGTGTGAGGTTGTTTTCTCGCTTGAGTACCCTCATTTCACAGAAAAATAAAGTTAAACCATCTAGTGTTCAGCGAAATAACAACACAATGTCAAATACAGGTAGCCGACTCAAAAAATTGACATCCAATCACATTAACCGTTACTCTCGCAGGAATTCCACTAACGGTCAGTATGTAACCAAACGTTGCTGCTGGTCATTCTCTTACCTGGGAAAACACTGAACAATGGACAGGGATGTTGGACCATCAAAGAGGCGCAAGTATGATGAGAACTACATTCATTTGGGGTTCACTTATATTGGGAGTAGTGCCTTTCCTCAGCCACAGTGTGTTATATGTGCAAAATAGCTATCTCACAACTCGATTAAACCTTCACTCTTGCGCAGACATTTGGAAACAAAACATGGCCATTTGAAAAATACACCACGGGAGTTTTTTGAGCGAGAATTAAGTTGACTTTTGAGTAGTAAGACATGTATAAAAGCAACAGATCCCATTAATAAGAAGGGGCTAGAAGACTCTTATATGGTGAGCCTCCGAGTGGCTAGGACAGGCAAGCCACATACTATTGTGGAGGACTTAAATCTTCCTGCTGTCACAGATATGGCTGGGACAATGTTGGGGGAGAAGGCCAAACAATTATACAGACAATGTCTTCATCAAACAACACTGTTTCTCGACGCATAAGTGACATGGCAGGAGATGTTTTGAAACAATTACTGCTTCACATACAAGCCAGTAAATGATATGCCTAACAGCTGGATGTGTCAACAGACGTGGCGGGCCTGGCACAGCTCCTGGTATATGCCCGTTACGTTTATGGGGGGAAGCTCAATTAAGGAAGACATCCTCTTCTGCAAACCACTGGAAACCAGGACAACAGGAGAGGATATTCTTAAAGTACTGAACAGCTTTGTGACATCAATTGGACTTTGGTGGTCAAGATGTGTTGTACTGTACTGATGGCGCGAACAGGGAGACATAATGGAGGGATAACACACGTGTAAGCAGTTGCTCCCGACGCCACTTGGGTACACTGTAGCATCCACGAGAGGCTCTTGCTGCCAAGGGAATGCCCGACAGCTTGAAAGACGTTTTGGACACTAAATTGACAATGGTTAACATTGTTATAGCAAGGCCTGGGTACTCTCGTGTATTTACTTCACTGCATTGATATGGGCAGCGATAACATAGTGAAGTGTGCTGTTTATCAAGGGGCAAAGTATTGACAAGTTTTTTTAAATTGAGAGACAAGCTTAGTTTTATTTACTGACCATAATTTTCACTCGTCTGACCGTCTGGGTGATGTTTTTTCTCTCGCCTGAATGATCTGAATCTAGGATTACAGGGACTCTCTGCAACTATATTTGAGGCTATGATTAAGAAGTTGGAGCTCTTCTCTGTCTGCATTAACAAGGACAACACACAGGTCTTTCCATCGTTGTAATCATTTTGTGTGCAAAGAACTCAAGTTTACGGACAATGTCAAATGTGAAATCGCACCTGAGTGAGTTGGGTGCTGAATTACGTAGGTACTTTCCCCAAGCAGAGGACACAAACAACTGGATTCATTATCCCTTTCATGCCCCGCCTCCAGTCCACATACCGATATCTGAATAAGAGAGCTTCATCAAAATTGCAACAAGCGGTTCTGTGAAAATTGAATTTAATCAGAAGCCAGATTTCTGGATTGCGCTCAGAGTATCCTGCCTTGGAAAATTGCGCTGTTAAGACACTGATGGCCTTTGCAACCACGTACCTATGTGAGAGTGGATTCTCGGTCCTCACTAGCATGAAAACTAAATACAGGCACAGACTGTGTGTGGAAAAGGATTTAAGACTGAGACCCTCTGCAATACAACCCAACATTGCAGAGTTGTGTGCATCCTTTCAAGCACACACTTCTCATTAACCTGTGGTGAGTTATTCACGCATTTTGATGAACAAATAAGGTTTTATATGTAAGATGGTTAAATACAGAGTAAAATGATTGATTATTTGTATATTATTATTTGTGCCCTTGTCCTATAAGAGCTCTTTGTCACTTCCCACGAGCCGGGTTGTGGCAAACACTCATACTCATTCTTGTGTTAAATAAATGTATCTTATAGTATGTGTTGCAGGCTTACAATGATGGCAAAAACAACATTTGAGTGTGCTGACCCTGGTGCTAGAGGGGGTACCTAGCTGGAGATTGAATGTTTGAAGGGGTACGGGACTATTAAAAGTTTGGGAACCACTGTCTTATGCCATCTGGACTGTTTGTGGAATTCAGACCTTCAAATGCTTTCAAATCGTTTCCCACAATATCCATAGACAACCATTCTGTGCATTACTCTCCTGACCACCTTTCTATGTCTGTCAATCATCTTCTCAATGGCATACAGTATATTCTGTCACTTTCATGTTCTCTTTTCCTCCGAACCCAACAAACCAAAATGTCTCTTAACCCTTCTCTCAGAACATAATATCTATTTTGGGGTGTAAAACATCAGCTGTTGTTACCATCACATTGAACTGGTCAAAAAAAGTGGAATATATTCATGAAGAACTTTTTCAAGATTTTATTACCCAAAATTAACCAGCGGAGAAGGAATCCATCTTTGGGAGACAGAACGACTACAGCACTTTAGAGCCATGTTTCATTTCACGCCTGACCTCATCCATTCTGAGCTCATCCATTCAAATGTAATTGAAGGAACCCTTCTTTCCTCCTCACCATGGAGCTGAGTCAAATAGTTTGAGTGTTGTGTCTTTGCTATGGATTAAGTGATATATGACATGCTATTTTAACAAATAATCATGTACATGTATTTAATCATGTACATGTATTTAACTAGGAAGTTGGGGCACCACGGAAGAATGTTTATAGAGCTGTTGTCTTCTGAATAAACTCTTAAAGACCTGGTAATCTTTTATATCAATAGCAGTCAATTAGCAATCGTCACCTTATTCAGTCTCATCTGAACGTCGTAAAATTCTTGTTTATCTTCACAAACCCATGCTAACAAGTTGAATCATCAATAGAACATTTTGTTTAATTATTTATTTACTAAATACCTAAATAATCACACAGAATTACATATACACCGGATGGATCATACATTGATGAATAATTATGTCATACAAGTAAATGTCCCTAGTAGACGGAACCGATATTATGGCTGGTTACACAAAGAAAGGGGGTTGTGTTTGAATGAAAGTGCGGGAAGAATGAGGAACCAAATCATTGCGTCTCTATCGAACCTTATGAAGCTAGGCTATCGGAAATACAGAATCTTATGCATTCTAAATAAATGCCCATTTGGAAAAGGAAAATGCAATAAATATTTACTCTGGGTTGCCCAGCAGAGATCTCCCTTGTCCTTTGAGGAATTTTTCTTGTGGTAAAGCGGATACGTTGTAGTACCGTCATCGTGTGGTAGAACGAATACTTTGTGTACCCTGTCTTTCTGAAGAGAGTGTCTGTCCTTTCCTAGCCCACGTTTACAGCTGCTGCTGCTAACTCGATGTCTAGGATGTATCACTTCTTTAGTGAATAAGAGTTCAAAGTTCATATCAAGTTGCCATACTAAGTTGCTCATGCTATATTCTGGCTGGTATAGTCACATTCGTTCTTCCAGCGGGGCGATCATCACCTCCACGTTGAAATTCGCCCCCTTAAGCGTATGGATATCAGTCTTCACGTCATCGGGAACACAATGTTACTTTCGTTAGGTTGTAGTCATTCAACCATTCGCAACCAGAGCTCACGCTGAGGTTGGCTTAGTTCTGTAGTTGATATTAGCCCTTTTAAATGTATGAACAGCAGTCCTCACGTCATCGGGAACACAAGAGGTTGACTTTTGTCAATGGGCTTTTGTAGTAGGGGAGAGAAGGGCCTGCTTCATATTTCACAACCAATGCCTGTTCACTTGGGTTCACTGAGTGAGCATAGTTCACTTATGAAAACAATTCTCTCATTTAGAAGCTAAAATGATATTTCATCTTTTCACAAATAGTTACATATTTAAACAATTGCACAATTCCATATGAATCTGATAACTAGAATGTGTAGACTTTCCAAGATACAGTTTATGTCGTCTTATCATCAGTAATAATGTCTCAGATGACAACTGATCTGACATCATATTCTTTAAGTACCAACGGATACTTTCAACTGGTTGGATTACCTAAAGATTGTTCTTTTCCTCAACCTTTTGATGTTACAATACTCTCTCTATGTTAACAAAAGGGCTTCCCAAGAGTCCATTCTGTAGAGTGGAGAGAAAAAGGGGGACAGGTATTTATGGGGGGGGGGTCATTAACCTTGCCAACAGGGCAACGTCATGACACAGGCGAAGAAGATTTATGCATCTTGTATCTCAAACTAGATCTCAAGCTGAAATATAATAATACCGCCATAGTACAGTGGTTAAAGTGATACTCCAGAACCTTTTTATAACTTCTGCCAGTAGTTTTGAAAGTGGTGCTCACGAGCCAAAGCGGGTCTCCGTTTTATGCTTAGTTCATCATCCAATTGTCATCAATTTCGTATTATATGTTACGTCCTGCAAAAATAATATTATTATTACTTTTTTTTGCAATTCATATGCTACAGTATGTTACCAATCCAATTCGTAAAATATGTTACGAATTTGTTGTTCTTAAGATCCCGTACTGCATTTTTAAGGAATGTGACTGTGACTGACTGACCAATTGTCTCAAGTCCTATGATGTATTCATACTTGTTCTTAGTCAAGGGGATGCCTTTCTGTGAAATTGCCATGACACCCAATATTGTGTGGCAAATTTTTTATTGAGAGAAACTGTATAAGCGATTGGATGAATTCAATACACTGTCCAACAGGCTCAGAGACATAGGCTGCATCCCAATAGCACAGTATTAAGCAATGCGACGATGAGGATCAGACCGAATCGATAGAGGCAACCAACCGGATCTAGTGACTCCCTAGGCTAAGATAAGATTCCCGTGCAGTCCCACCGCGGCTTAGATACATGGTTTCCCAGCAATGATTTCATCTCCTGAGTTTGAGGAGTTGAAATAAAACTGTGGAAATGAGGTAGTGGATCAGATAACAGTAGCACACCAGAGGCATGTATTTACTAAACTGTATCTTTCGGTCTGCCTCCCAATTGGCACCCTTTTCCCTAGCCCTATGAGCCCTGGTCAAAAATAGTGCACTAAATAGGGAATCGGTGCACTAAATAGGGAATAGGATGCCATTTGGGACAAATCCTATGTTTGTGTAGGGCAGGAAGCCAGCCAGGTGTGCTGTCTATTACAGGTGACTGGTACTGTCCTAATCAGTGTACAGTAGGCCTCATGGTACTGTCCTAATCAATGTACAGTAGGCCTCATGGTACTGTCCTGATGGGTGTACAGTAGGCCTCATGGTACTGTCCTGATCGGTGTACAGTAAGCCTCATGGTACTGTCCTGATCAGTGTACAGTACGCCTCATGGTACTGTCCTGATCGGTGTACAGTAGGCCTCATGGTACTGTCCAGATCGGTGTAGCAGTAGGCCTCATGGTACTGTCCTGATCGGTGTTCAGTACGCCTCATGGTACTGTCCTGATCGGTGTACAGTAGGCCTCATGGTGCTGTCCTGATTGGTGTAGCAGTAGGCCTCATGGTACTGTCCTGATCGGTGTAGCAGTAGACCTCATGGTACTGTCCTGATCGGTGTAGCAGTAGGCCTCATGGTACTGTCCTGATCGGTGTAGCAGTAGGCCTCATGGTACTGTCCTGATCGGTGTAGCAGTAGGCCTCATGGTACTGTTCTGATCGGTGTAGCAGTAGGCCTCATGGTACTGTCCTGATCGGTGTAGCATAATGTATTTGTTCTGTATCTGCCAATGTCACCTTAACTCCCTGAACCAACCTTCTGACCAGCTTTATCTTCTTCCAGTGGGTCCTCTTCTCTTTTGCTTTCATTTTTCTCACTTTCTTTCTCTCTTTCTTTCTTTCTTTCTTTCTTTCTTTCTTTTTCCTTCTCTTACTTTCTTTCCTTCTTTTACTCACACTCTATTTATTTCTGTCTCTCCCTCATTCTTAATTCCCTTAATTTCTTAATTCCTCTCATTCTTTCTCTCTACCCCCCATTGCCAAAGGCAGTAGTGAGTGAGGACTCCACACACAGTGAATACCAAACTACCTCATTACGTCCACCCAGCAGCCCCCCAGAACTAAACCACAGCGCTGTCCCCTCCTCCACAAACACAAGCAATATGAGTGGTCGGTACTCTCACTGAATGCCAAGTACCTAGGGCTGAATGGAAGCATTTATTGCCCTTTTTAATTATCAAATACCAGGATGTTGCTGTCTCTGAAAAACCTTTCCCAGTCAACCACCCTGGAAGCATGTTGTAATTAATTGGGGAGTGAAGTGGTAGTGTAATCATGCTCCACATTTGGGCTGTGTCCCAACTGGCACCAGATGTATGCTACTTTTACATAAATAGTCAGAAATAGTGGTCTATATAGGAAATAGGGTGCCATTTTGGATGCAGTCTTCGTACCCCTTTAATCTTATGTGTGTTTGGCCAATTTGGTGTAAATAAAAGTGTTACAGAAAATTGTGAGTAGCAGGAAGTTTATAATTCTCCTGGTTGTTTATGTGTGTTTCAAGGAGGGTTCTGCCCTGTTTGCTACACCTCATCTGCAGCAGTATGATTACGCAGTTTAAGTATGTAGTCAACTGTGTGATGTCTATTTCCACATTAGCCTAGAATTAGCTGGGAAATATTGTTTTACAAACCACCATGGTGACCCCAAAGTAACAGAATAAAGTTATCCCTATAGAACCAACATCTCCTGAATATGCTGTGCAGGTGACGTCCTACATCATACTTCCGGGTCCTGTCCCCCAATCTTTTCAATGGGCTTGACGATTATATCATAACATGAAAACGGCATTGTTTTAAGATACTTTTACAGCATTTTAAGATTTTCTTTGCACTGAAGACCATTGTGCAATGTTTTTGCCCATGGAAGGCGATTCAAAAAGCCTATAAAAGTTACAAACCTACAAGGCTACTTTCTGGAAAATGCTGTGTCACTTCCATAGTGTATTAAACCTCTAGAACTCCTTCATTGTCAAGCCTGCCCTGTAATATTCACATAAATCCCCTATGGGTCCTGGTCAAAGTTAGTGCACTAAATAGAGAATAGGGTGTCATTTGGGACAGACGTTTACTCTTTTAATCATATGTAAATGAACGGAGTATTCTGTGTGTACTGACACCTCTCTTCCTCTCCTCCTCTTCTCTTCTCCTCTCCCCCTTTCCTCTCCCTCTCTTCCTCCTCTCCCCCTCTTCTCCTCTCCCCCTCTTCTCCTCTCCCCCGTCCCTCTCCCTCTCTTCCTCCTCTCCCCCTTTCCTCTGCCTCTCTTCCTCTTCTCCTCTCCCCCTTTCCTCTCTCTCTCTGCCTCCTCTCCCCCTTTCCACTGCCTCTCTTCCCCCTCTTCTCCTCTCCCCCTTTCCTTTCCTCTCCTCTCTTCCTCCTCTCCCCCTCTTCTCTTCTCCTCTCCCCCTTTCCTCCTCTCCATCTCTCCTCCTCCTCCTCCAGGTGACGGGCACCATGGGTAGCATGGAGAGTGGTCTGAAGCAGCACCTGGCGAGGTTGGATGAGATCTTCGCTACGCGGGGAGACTACGTACAGACCCTACGCTTCATGCAGCAGATGGCTGACAACGTCATTAAACAGCTGTTGGGCCTGCCTGACTGGGACATGACTAAAGTAGACCTGGCCGCTATCGCAGACCAGACCACATACATAGAGTACTACAGGTATAGATAACCAGACCACATACGTAGAGTACTACAGGTATAGATAACCAGACCACATACGTAGAGTACTACAGGTATAGATAACCAGACCAGACCACATACATAGAATATGACATGTAAAGATAACCAGACCAGACCACATACATAGAGTACTACATGTATAGATAACCAGACCACATACATAGAGTACAACATGTATAGATAACCAGACCACATACGTAGAGTACTAAATGTATAGATAACCAGACCACATACATAGAGTACGACATGTAAAGATAACCAGACATGACCACATACGTAGAGTACTACATGTAAAGATAACCAGACCAGACCACATACGTAGAGTACTACATGTAAAGATAACCAGACCAGACCGCATACATAGAGTACTACATGTATAGATACCCAGACCAGACCACATACATAGAGTACTACATGTATAGATAACCAGACCATACCACATACATAGAGTACGACATGTAAAGATAACCAGACCAGACCACATGCATAGAGTACGACATGTAAAGATAACCAGACCACATACGTAGAGTACTACAGGTATAGATAACCAGACCAGACCACATACATAGAGTACTACATGTATAGATAACCAGACCATACCACATACATAGAGTACGACATGTATAGATAACCAGACCACATACATAGAGTACTACATGTATAGATAACCAGACCACATACATAGAGTACTACATGTAAAGATAACCAGACCAGACCACATACATATAGTACTACATGTAAAGATAACCAGACCACATACATAGAGTACTACATGTAAAGATAACCAGACCAGACCACATACATATAGTACTACATGTATAGATAACCAGACCACATACATAGAGTACTACATGTAAAGATAACCAGACCACATACATAGAGTACTACATGTATAGATAACCAGACCAGACCACATACATATAGTACTACATGTATAGATAACCAGACCACATACATAGAGTACTACATTTATAGATAACCAGACCAGACCACATACATAGAGTACTACATGTATAGATAACCAGACCAGACCACATACGTAGAGTACTACAGGTATAGATAACCAGACCACATACATAGAGTACGACATGTAAAGATAACCAGACATGACCACATACGTAGAGTACTACATGTAAAGATAACCAGACCAGACCGCATACATAGAGTACTACATGTATAGATACCCAGACCAGACCACATACATAGAGTACTACATGTATAGATAACCAGACCATACCACATACATAGAGTACGACATGTAAAGATAACCTGACCAGACCACATGCATAGAGTACGACATGTAAAGATAATGAGACCACATACGTAGAGTACTACAGGTATAGATAACCAGACCACATACGTAGAGTACTACATGTAAAGATAACCAGACCAGACCGCATACATAGAGTACTACATGTATAGATAACCAGACCAGACCACATACATAGAGTACTACATGTATAGATAACCAGACCATACCACATACATAGAGTACGACATGTAAAGATAACCAGACCAGACCACATGCATAGAGTACGACATGTAAAGATAACCAGACCACATACGTAGAGTACTACAGGTATAGATACCCAGACCACATACGTAGAGTACTACATGTAAAGATAACCAGACCAGACCGCATACATAGAGTACTACATGTATAGATAACCAGACCAGACCACATACATAGAGTACTACATGTATAGATAACCAGACCATACCACATACATAGAGTACGACATGTAAAGATAACCAGACCAGAACACATGCATAGAGTACGACATGTAAAGATAACCAGACCACATACGTAGAGTACTATAGGTATAGATAACCAGACCACATACATAGAGTACTACATGTATAGATAACCAGACCACATACGTAGAGTACGACTTGTAAAGATAACCAGACCAGACCACATACATAGAGTACTACATGTATAGATAACCAGACCACATACGTAGAGTACGACTTGTAAAGATAACCAGACCAGACCACAAACATAGAGTACTACATGTATAGATAACCAGACCACATACATAGAGTACTACATGTATAGATAACCAGACCACATACATAGAGTACTACATGTATAGATAACCAGACCACATACATAGAGTACTACATGTAAAGATAACCAGACCAGACCACATACATATAGTACTACATGTAAAGATAACCAGACCACATACATAGAGTACTACATGTAAAGATAACCAGACCAGACCACATACATATAGTACTGCATGTAAAGATAACCAGACCACATACATAGAGTACTACATTTATAGATAACCAGACCAGACCACATACATAGAGTACTACATTTATAGATAACAAGACCAGACCACATACATAGAGTACTACATGTATAGATAACCAGACCAGACCACATACGTAGAGTACTACAGGTATAGATAACCAGACCACATACATAGAGTACGACATGTAAAGATAACCAGACATGACCACATACGTAGAGTACTACATGTAAAGATAACCAGACCAGACCACATACGTAGAGTACTACATGTAAAGATAACCAGACCAGACCGCATACATAGAGTACTACATGTATAGATACCCAGACCAGACCACATACATAGAGTACTACATGTATAGATAACCAGACCATACCACATACATAGAGTACGACATGTAAAGATAACCAGACCAGACCACATGCATAGAGTACGACATGTAAAGATAACGAGACCACATACGTAGAGTACTACAGGTATAGATAACCAGACCACATACGTAGAGTACTACATGTAAAGATAACCAGACCAGACCGCATACATAGAGTACTACATGTATAGATAACCAGACCAGACCACATACATAGAGTACTGCATGTATAGATAACCAGACAATACCACATACATAGAGTACGACATGTAAAGATAACCAGACCAGAACACATGCATAGAGTACGACATGTAAAGATAACCAGACCACATACGTAGAGTACTACAGGTATAGATAACCAGACCACATACATAGAGTACTACATGTATAGATAACCAGACCACATACGTAGAGTACGACTTGTAAAGATAACCAGACCAGACCACATACATAGAGTACTACATGTATAAATAACCAGACCACATACGTAGAGTACAACTTGTAAAGATAACCAGACCAGACCACAAACATAGAGTACTACATGTATAGATAACCAGACCACATACATAGAGTACTACATGTATAGATAACCAGACCACATACATAGAGTACTACATGTATAGATAACCAGACCACATATATAGAGTACTACATGTAAAGATAACCAGACCAGACCACATACATATAGTACTACATGTAAAGATAACCAGACCACATACATAGAGTACTACATGTAAAGATAACCAGACCAGACCACATACATATAGTACTGCATGTAAAGATAACCAGACCACATACATAGAGTACTACATTTATAGATAACCAGACCAGACCACATACATAGAGTACTACATTTATAGATAACCAGACCAGACCACATACGTAGAGTACTACAGGTATAGATAACCAGACCACATACATAGAGTACGACATGTAAAGATAACCAGACATGACCACATGCATAGAGTACGACATGTAAAGATAACCAGACATGACCACATACATAGAGTACGACATGTAAAGATAACCAGACCAGACCACATACATAGAGTACGACATGTAAAGATAACCAGACCACATACGTAGAGTACTACAGGTAAAGATAACCAGACCACATACGTAGAGTACTACAGGTAAAGATAACCAGACCACATACGTAGAGTACTACAGGTATAGATAACCAGACCACATACGTAGAGTACTACAGGTATAGATAACCAGACCACATACGTAGAGTACTACAGGTATAGATAACCAGACCAGACCACATACATAGAATATGACATGTATAGATAACCAGACCAGACCACATACATAGAGTACTACATGTATAGATACCCAGACCAGACCACATACATAGAGTACAACATGTATAGATAACCAGACCAGACCACATACGTAGAGTACTACAGGTATAGATAACCAGACCACATACATAGAGTACGACATGTAAAGATAACCAGACATGACCACATACGTAGAGTACTACATGTAAAGATAACCAGACCAGACCACATACGTAGAGTACTACATGTAAAGATAACCAGACCAGACCACATACGTAGAGTACTACATGTAAAGATAACCAGACCAGACCGCATACATAGAGTACTACATGTATAGATACCCAGACCAGACCACATACATAGAGTACTACATGTATAGATAACCAGACCATACCACATACATAGAGTACGACATGTAAAGATAACCAGACCAGACCACATGCATAGAGTACGACATGTAAAGATAACCAGACCACATACGTAGAGAACTACAGGTATAGATAACCAGACCACATACGTAGAGTACTACATGTAAAGATAACCAGACCAGACCGCATACATAGAGTACTACATGTATAGATAACCAGACCAGACCACATACATAGAGTACTACATGTATAGATAACCAGACCATACCACATACATAGAGTACGACATGTAAAGATAACCAGACCAGACCACATGCATAGAGTACGACATGTAAAGATAACCAGACCACATACGTAGAGTACTACAGGTATAGATAACCAGACCACATACGTAGAGTACTACATGTAAATATAACCAGACCAGACCACATACATAGAGTACAACATGTATAGATAACCAGACCAGACCACATGCATAGAGTACGACATGTAAAGATAACCAGACCACATACGTAGAGTACTACAGGTATAGATAACCAGACCACATACATAGAGTACTACATGTATAGATAACCAGACCACATACGTAGAGTACGACTTGTAAAGATAACCAGACCAGACCACAAACATAGAGTACTACATGTATAGATAACCAGACCACATACATAGAGTCCTACATGTATAGATAACCAGACCACATACATAGAGTACTACATGTATAGATAACCAGACCACATACATAGAGTACTACATGTAAAGATAACCAGACCAGACCACATACATATAGTACTACATGTAAAGATAACCAGACCACATACATAGAGTACTACATGTAAAGATAACCAGACCAGACCACATACATATAGTACTACATGTAAAGATAACCAGACCACATACATAGAGTACTACATTTATAGATAACCAGACCAGACCACATACATAGAGTACTACATGTATAGATAACCAGACCAGACCACATACATAGAGTACTACATGTATAGATAACCAGACCAGACCACATACATAGAGTACTACATGTATAGATAACCAGACCAGACCACATACGTAGAGTACTACAGGTATAGATAACCAGACCACATACATAGAGTACGACATGTAAAGATAACAAGACATGACCACATACATAGAGTACGACATGTAAAGATAACCAGACATGACCACATACATAGAGTACGACATGTAAAGATAACCAGACCAGACCACATACATAGAGTACGACATGTAAAGATAACCAGACCACATACGTAGAGTACTACAGGTAAAGATAACCAGACCACATACGTAGAGTACTACAGGCAAAGATAACCAGACCACATACGTAGAGTACTACAGGTATAGATAACCAGACCACATACATAGAGTACTACATGTAAAGATAACCAGACCAGACCACATACGTAGAGTACTACATGTAAAGATAACCAGACCAGACCGCATACATAGAGTACTACATGTATAGATAACCAGACCAGACCACATACATGAGTACTACATGTATAGATAACCAGACCATACCACATACATAGAGTACGACATGTAAAGATAACCAGACCAGACCACATGCATAGAGTACGACATGTAAAGATAACCAGACCACATACGTAGAGTACTACAGGTATAGATAACCAGACCACATACGTAGAGTACTACATGTAAAGATAACCAGACCAGACCACATACATAGAGTACAACATGTATAGATAACCAGACCAGACCACATACATAGAGTACTACATGTATAGATAACCAGACCACATACATAGAGTACTACATGTATAGATAACCAGACCAGACCACATACATAGAGTACTACATGTAAAGATAACCAGACCACATACATAGTTTACTACATGTATAGATAACCAGACCAGACCACATACATAGAGTACAACATGTATAGATAACCAGACCAGACCACATACATAGAGTACTACATGTATAGATAACCAGACCACATACATAGAGTACTACATGTATAGATAACCAGACCACATACGTAGAGTACGACTTGTAAAGATAACCAGACCAGACCACAAACATAGAGTACTACATGTATAGATAACCAGACCACATACATAGAGTACTACATGTATAGATAACCAGACCAGACCACATACATAGAGTACTACATGTAAAGATAACCAGACCACATACATAGAGTACTACATGTATAGATAAACAGACCACATACATAGAGTACTACATGTAAAGATAACCAGACCAGACCACATACATATAGTACTACATGTAAAGATAACCAGACCACATACATAGAGTACTACATGTAAAGATAACCAGACCAGACCACATACATATAGTACTACATGTAAAGATAACCAGACCACATACATAGAGTACTACATGTCTAGATAACCAGACCAGACCACATACATAGAGTACTACATGTATAGATAACCAGACCAGACCACATACATAGAGTACTACATGTATAGATAACCAGACCAGACCACATACATAGAGTACTACATGTATAGATAACCAGACCACATACATAGAGTACTACATGTAAAGATAACCAGACCACATACATATAGTACTACATGTATAGATAACCAGACCGCATACATAGAGTACTATATGTATAGATAACCAGACCAGACCACATACATAGAGTACTACATGTATAGATAACCAGACCAGACCACATACATAGAGTACTACATGTATAGATAACCAGACCACATACATAGAGTACTACATGTATAGATAACCAGACCACATACATAGAGTACTACATGTAAAGATAACCAGACCAGACCACATACGTAGAGTACTACATGTAAAGATAACCAGACCAGACCGCATACATAGAGTACTACATGTATAGATAACCAGACCAGACCACATACATAGAGTACTACATGTATAGATAACCAGACCATACCACATACATAGAGTACGACATGTAAAGATAACCAGACCAGACCACATGCATAGAGTACAACATGTAAAGATAGCCAGACCACATACGTAGAGTACTACAGGTATAGATAACCAGACCACATACGTAGAGTACTACATGTAAAGATAACCAGACCAGACCACATACATAGAGTACAACATGTATAGATAACCAGACCAGACCACATGCATAGAGTACGACATGTAAAGATAACCAGACCACATACGTAGAGTACTACAGGTATAGATAACCAGACCACATACGTAGAGTACTACATGTAAAGATAACCAGACCAGACCGCATACATAGAGTACTACATGTATAGATAACCAGACCAGACCACATACATAGAGTACTACATGTATAGATAACCAGACCATACCACATACATAGAGTACGACATGTAAAGATAACCAGACCAGACCACATGCATAGAGTACGACATGTAAAGATAACCAGACCACATACGTAGAGTACTACAGGTATAGATAACCAGACCACATACGTAGAGTACTACATGTAAAGATAACCAGACCAGACCACATACATAGAGTACAACATGTATAGATAACCAGACCAGACCACATACATAGAGTACTACATGTATAGATAACCAGACCACATACGTAGAGTACGACTTGTAAAGATAACCAGACCAGACCACAAACATAGAGTACTACATGTATAGATAACCAGACCACATACATAGAGTACTACATGTAAAGATAACCAGACCAGACCACATACATATAGTACTACATGTATAGATAACCAGACCAGACCACATACATAGAGTACTACATGTATAGATAACCAGACCACATACATAGAGTACTACTGTACATGTAAAGATAACCAGACCACATACATATAGTACTACATGTATAGATAACCAGACCGCATACATAGAGTACTACATGTATAGATAACCATACCAGACCACATACATAGAGTACTACATGTATAGATAACCATACCAGACCACATACATAGAGTACTACATGTATAGATAACCAGACCAGACCACATACATAGAGTACTACATGTATAGATAACCAGACCAGACCACATACATAGAGTACTACATGTATAGATAACCAGACCATACCACATACATAGAGTACTACATGTATAGATAACCAGACCAGACCACATACATAGAGTACTACATGTATAGATAACCATACCAGACCACATACATAGAGTACTACATGTATAGATAACCATACCAGACCACATACATAGAGTACTACATGTATAGATAACCAGACCAGACCACATATAGACCAGGGCCTGGTTTTCCAAAAGCATCTGAAGGCTTAGTTCATCGTTAGAACCTTTGCAGGAGCATCATTAAATCTCCTAGCTGTTTCCCAAAGCCATCGCTACTACAGTTACACTTGAAAATTGTCGTTATTTAACACCTCAGGCCACTCCTAGAACAGCTAAGTCTGACGTTAATGCTTTTTTGCCCTCCGGTATGACTTTATAGACCGAAGATCTCCACTAAACACCAAATTAAGATGTTTATCTGTCTTTCTGTGACCGCTGATAACTTCAGAACGAATGGGACTAGAAATCTATTTGCAATTTTTACAAACAAGCTAATGATAAAAATATACTTTAATTGAAAACTGAGATGACTGCATAAACAGCCTACAGTATAGCCTAGATAAGTCTATATCATTCAATAATATTGAAATCTATTTCATTTTCATTCAATTGTAAGCGGCTGTCTGTAATTTTTGCCTCAATATATTTAATGATGTGTAACAATATGTGCACAGTGTGAGGGCAGTGTGTGTGAGAGGGGTACAGTAAGATACAGTAAGATACACTACATGTCCAAAAGTATGTGGACACCTGCTCGTCTAACATCTCATTCCAATATCATGGGCATTAATATTGAGTTGGTCCCCCCTTTGCTGCTATCATGGCCTCCACTCTCCTGGGAAGGCTTTCCAATAGATGTTGGAGCATTGTTCCAGGGACTTGCTTCCATTCAGCCACAAGCATTAGTGAGGTCGGGCATGGATGTTGGGTAATTAGGCCTGGCTCACAGTCAGCGTTCCTATTCGTCCCAAAGGTGTTCGATGGAGTTGAGGTCAGGGCTCTGTGTAGGCCAGTCAAGTTCTTCCACACCGTTCTCTGTACGTACATACCCCAACCAGAAGCCATGGATTACAGGCAACATTCGCACTGAGCTAAAGGTGAGAGATACCACTTTCAAAGTGCGGGACTCTTACCCGGAAGCATATAAGAAATCCTGTTATGCCCTCCGACGAACCATCCAACAGGGCTAACAGGGTCAATACAGGGCTAAGATTGAATCGTACTATACTGGCTCCGACGCTCGTCTTATGTGGCAGGGCTTGCAAACTATTACAGACTACAAAGGAAAGCACAGCCGCGAGCTGCCCAGTGACATGAGCCTACCAGACGAACTAAATCACTTCAATGCTCGCTTCGAGCCAACCTGAGTAAGACCTTTAAACAGGTCAACATTCACAAGGCTGCGGGGCCAGACGGATTACCAGGACGTGTGCTCCAGGCATGTGCTGCCCAACTGGCAGTTGTCTTCACTGACATTTTCAACCTGTCCCTGATTGAGTCTGTAATACCAACATGTTTCAAGCAGATCACCATAGTCCCTGTGCCCAAGAACACGAAGGCAACCTGCCTAAATGACTACAGACCCGTAGCACTCACGTCCATAGCCATGAAGTGCTTTGAAAGGCTGGTAATGGTTCACATCAACACCATTATCCCAGAAACCCTAGACCCAGTCCAATTTGCATACTGCCCAAACAGATCCACAGATGATGCAATCTCTATTGCACTCCACACTGCTTTATAGCTTCCCTACTGTTATAGCCTCACTACTGTATATAGCCCCGCTACTGTTATTTTTCAAGGTCTTTTTACTGTTGTTTTTATTTCTTTACTTACCTAATGTTCACCTAATACCTTTTTTGCGCAATTGGTTTTAGCCAGTAAGAAAGCATTTCGCTGTAAGGTCTACAGCTGTTGTATTCGGCACACGTGACAAATAAACTTTGATTTGATGATTCATCACTCCAGAGAATGCGTTTCCACTGCTCCAGAGTTCAATGGCGGGGCGCTTTACACCACACCAGCCGATACTTGGCATTGCACATCTATAGGCTGCTCGGCCATGGAAACCCATTTAATGAAGCTCCTGGTGAACAGTTCTTGTGCTGACGTTGCTTCCACATGCAGTTTGGAACTCGGAAGTGAGTGTTACAGACGATTTTTATGCCCTTCAGCACTCGGTGGTCCCGTTCTGTGAGGTTGTGGGGCCTACCACTTCACAGCTGAGCCTTTGTTGTTCCTAGACGTTTCCACTTCACAATAACATCACTTACAGTTGACCGGGGCAGCTCTAGCAGGGCAGACATTTAAGGACATGTTGGAAAGGTGGCATCCTATGACGGTGCCATGTTGAAAGTCACTGAGATCTTCAGTAAGGCCATTCTACCGTCAGTTAAGATTGCATGGCTGTGTGCTTGATTTTATACACCTGTCAGCAATGGGTGTGGCTGAAATAGCCAAATCCACTGATTTGAAAGGGTGTCCAAATACTTTTGTATATATAGTGTATTTATCCAGTGTTCCTCGTGTTCAGATTGTTTTTACAACATTTACACAACATTATTATAACCTTACTGAGTTCAGATGAAAACACAGTTCAGCGGAGAGCCTCCACATTCAGCGAGTTGTTATACATGTATCCAATTCCCTGTGATGGTGTTCAGCCTGTGATGGTGTTCAGCCTGTGATGGTGTTCAGCTTGACTTTAATTTGGCTGAGAGACACACAGTAGTAGTGGTCACAGGAGGCACCAGGCACGTGGTCCTACAGCCCCCTACTGAACATGTACTGTACTATCCTCTGGCTGCCCAGAGATTAGAGGGGGGGGGGGGGGGGGGTAGAGGAGAGAGGGGGGGGGGGGGGTAGAGGAGAGAGAGGGGGGGGGGGGAAGAGGAGAGAGAGGGGGGGGGGGGGGAGAGAGGGGGGGGTAGAGGAGAGAGAGGGGGGGGTAGAGGAGAGAGAGGGGGGGGTAGAGGAGAGAGAGAGGGGGGGTAGAGGAGAGAGAGAGGGGGGGTAGAGGAGAGAGAGAGGGCGGGTAGAGGAGAGAGAGAGGGCGGGTAGAGGAGAGAGAGAGGGAGAGAGGGCGGGTAGAGGAGAGAGGGGGGGTAGAGGAGAGAGGGGGGGGGTAGAGGAGAGGGGGTAGAGGAGAGAGAGAGGGGGGTAGAGGAGAGAGACGGGGGTAGAGGAGAGAGAGAGAGGGGGTAGAGGAGAGAGAGAGAGGGGTAGAGGAGAGAGAGAGAGGGGGGTAGAGGAGAGAGAGAGAGGGGGGTAGAGGAGAGAGAGAGAGGGGGGTAGAGGAGAGAGACGGGGTAGAGGAGAGAGAGAGGGGGTAGAGGAGAGAGAGAGGGGGGTAGAGGAGAGAGAGAGGGAGAGAGGGCGGGTAGAGGAGAGAGAGAGAGGGCGGGTAGAGGAGAGAGAGAGGGGGGGTAGAGGAGAGAGGGGGGTAGAGGAGAGAGAGGGGGGGGTAGATGAGAGAGAGGGGGGGTAGAGGAGAGAGAGGGGGGTAGAGGAGAGAGAGAGAGGGGGTAGAGGAGAGAGAGGGGGGGGGTAGAGGAGAGGGGGGGGTAGAGGAGAGGGGGGGTAGAGAAGAGAGGGGGGTAGAGGAGAGAGCGTAATATGAGACAGAGATGGATAGAATAGAGAGAGAGAGGGGGAGCGAGAGGTGGACGGACGGACGGACGTAGTCATAGCTTTCAGAGCATTACATATTCATGCATATGGATTTGAGCTCATCCATTAGTAAACCATCTGGACTGGATTTGTGCCTCAGCCAGAGACCATTGACCACAGCTACTGCATAGCACTGTTTCTGTTCTGACTGGAGCAGATGGCATCAGGAGAGGGCACGGAACACACACACACACTGACTAAGGCTACATCTTCTCACACACACATGCATACACCTACACACAGATTTACATCGTCAGCAAAAAGTAAAGATAACAAGCACACACACAGCCTACACCATGTCTATTCATACACTGACACAGACGCACACACACAGCCTACACCATGTCTATTCATACACTGACAGAGACGCACACACACAGCCTACATCATGTCTATTCATACACTGACACAGACGCACACACACAGCCTACACCATGTCTATTCATACACTGACACAGACGCACACACACAGCCTACACCATGTCTATTCATACACTGACACAGACGCACACACGGTATGCATCCTATTGGGGTAAAGTGTCAGCCAGTTGTGTTAAGCTAGGGACATGGGCAAGCCTGCGGACTCTCATTTGGGTTGAAATGTGGTTGGCTGCTCCCTCTGCACATTACTGTAACAATAGAAATACTGTGATGGTTGGTCCTGCGGCCATATTGAGTGAACCCATAGGAGTAAATCAAGGAAGAAAAGAGAACTGTGACTGACTGTCTGTCAGGACTGTGTCCTCTAGGATCCTGCTGTAACTCATTCTAGATCTGTTACACTGACTGTCTGTCTCTGTCTGTCATTTCCTCTGTGTCCTCTAGGTGGCTCACCTACCTGCTGCTACTGATTCTAGATCTGGTGATCTGTCTGGTGGCTTGCCTGGGCCTAGCCAAACAGTCTCGCTGGCTGCTGACAACGTGAGTAGCCTACCGTTACTGTTCTGTTACTGTTCTGTCCCTGTTTCTGTCCCTGTTACTGTTCTGTTACTGTTCTCTGCCTGTTGCTCTTCTGCCCCGTAACTGTTCTGCCCCTGTTACTGTTCTGGCCCTGTTACTGTTCTGTTACTGTTCTGTTACTGTTCTCTGCCTGTTGCTCTTCTGCCCCGTAACTGTTCTGTCCCTGTTACTGTTCTGTTACTGTTCTCTGCCTGTTGCTCTTCTGCCCCGTAACTGTTCTGCCCCTGTTACTGTTCTGGCCCTGTTACTGTTCTGGCCCTGTTACTGTTCTGGCCCTGTTACTGTTCTGGCCCTGTTACTGTTCTGTTACTGTTCTCTGCCTGTTGCTCTTCTGCCCCGTAACTGTTCTGCCCCTGTTACTGTTCTGTTACTGTTACTGTTCTGTTACTGTTCTGTTACTGTTACTGTTCTGTTACTGTTCTATATCTGTTACTGTTCTATCCCTGTTACTGTTCTGTTACTGTTCTATCCATGTTACTGTTCTGTTACTGTTCTATCCCTGTTACTGTTCTGTTACTGTTCTATCCCTGTTACTGTTCTGTTACTGTTCTGGCCCTGTTACTGTTCTGTTACTGTTCTATCCCTGTTACTGTTCTATCCCTGTTACTGTTCTGTTACTGTTCTCTGCCTGTTGCTCTTCTGCCCCGTAACTGTTCTGCCCCTGTTACTGTTCTGTTACTGTTACTGTTCTGTTACTGTTCTGTTACTGTTACTGTTCTGTTACTGTTCTATCACTGTTACTGTTCTATCCCTGTTACTGTTCTGTTACTGTTCTATCCATGTTACTGTTCTGTTACTGTTCTATCCCTGTTGCTGTTCTGTTACTGTTCTATCCCTGTTACTGTTCTGTTACTGTTCTGGCCCTGTTACTGTTCTATCCCTGTTACTGTTCTATCCCTGTTACTGTTCTATCCCTGTTACTGTTCTGTTACTGTTCTGCCTGTTACTGTTCTGCCCCATAACTGTTCTGCCCCTGTTACTGTTCTGTCTGTTACTGTTCTGCCCCTGTTACTGTTCTGCCCCTGTTACTGTTCTGTCCTTGTTACTGTTCTGTTACTGTTCTGCCCCGTAACTGTTCTGCCCCTGTTACTGTTCTGTTACTGTTCTGCCCCTGTTACTGTTCTGGCCCTGTTACTGTTCTGCCCCGTAACTGTTCTGTTACTGTTCTATCCCTGTTACTGTTCTGTTACTGTTCTTCCCCTGTTACTGTTCTGGCCCTGTTACTGTTCTGCCCCGTAACTGTTCTGTTACTGTTCTATCCCTGTTACTGTTCTGTTACTGTTCTGGCCCTGTTACTGTTCTGCCCCTGTTACTGTTCTGTTACTGTTCTATCCCTGTTACTGTTCTATCCCTGTTACTGTTCTGTTACTGTTCTGCCCCTGTTACTGTCCTGCCCCTGTTACTGTTCTGCCCGTAACTGTTCTATCCCTGTTACTGTTCTGTTACTGTTCTGCCCCTGTTACTGTTCTGTCCCTGTTACTGTTCTGGCCCTGTTACTGTTCTGCCCCTGTTACTGTTCTGTCTGTTACTGTTCTGCCCCTGTTACTGTTCTGCCCCTGTTACTGTTCTGCCCCTGTTACTGTTCTGTTTTGTTACTGTTCTGTTACTGTTCTGCCCCGTAACTGTTCTGCCCCTGTTACTGTTCTGTTACTGTTCTGCCCCGTAACTGTTCTGCCCCTGTTACTGTCCCTGTTACTGTTCTGCCCCTGTTACTGTTCTGCCCCTGTTACTGTTCTGTCCTTGTTACTGTTCTGTTACTGTTCTGCCCCTGTTACTGTTCTGCCCCTGTTACTGTTCTGCCCCTGTTACTGTTCTGTCCTTGTTACTGTTCTGTTACTGTTCTGCCCCTGTTACTGTTCTGCCCCTGTTACTGTTCTGTCCTTGTTACTGTTCTGTTACTGTTCTGCCCCGTAACTGTTCTGCCCCTGTTACTGTTCTGTTACTGTTCTGCCCCGTAACTGTTCTGCCCCTGTTACTGTCCCTGTTACTGTCCCTGTTACTGTTCTGCCCCTGTTACTGTTCTGCCCCTGTTACTGTTCTGTCCTTGTTACTGTTCTGTTACTGTTCTGTTACTGTTCTGTTACTGTTCTGTCCTTGTTACTGTTCTGTTACTGTTCTGTTACTGTTCTGCCCCTGTTACTGTTCTGTCCTTGTTACTGTTCTGTTACTGTTCTGCCCCTGTTACTGTTCTGCCCCTGTTACTGTTCTGTCCTTGTTACTGTTCTGTTACTGTTCTGCCCCTGTTACTGTTCTGCCCCTGTTACTGTTCTGTCCTTGTTACTGTTCTGTTACTGTTCTGCCCCTGTTACTGTTCTGTCCCTGTTCTGCCCCGTAACTGTTCTGCCCTTGTTACTGTTCTATCCCTGTTACTGTTCTGTCCTTGTTACTGTTCTGTTACTGTTCTGCCCCATAACAGTTCTGCCCCTGTTACTCTTCTGTTACTGTTCTGCCCCTGTTACTGTTCTGGCCCTGTTACTGTTCTGCCCCATAACTGTTTCTGTTACTGTTCTATCCCTGTTACTGTTCTGTTACTGTTCTGCCCCGTAACTGTTCTATCCCTGTTACTGTTCTGTTACTGTTCTGTTACTGTTCTGGCCCTGTTACTGTTCTGCCCCGTAACTGTTCTGTTACTGTTCTATCCCTGTTACTGTTCTGTTACTGTTCTGGCCCTGTTACTGTTCTGCCCCTGTTACTGTTCTGTTACTGTTCTATCCCTGTTACTGTTCTGTTACTGTTCTGCCCCGTAACTGTTCTATCCCTGTTACTGTTCTGTTACTGTTCTGTCCCTGTTACTGTTTCTGCCCCTGTTACTGTTCTGCCCCTGTTACTGTTCTGCCCCTGTTACTGTTCTGTCCTTGTTACTGTTCTGTTACTGTTCTGCCCCGTAACTGTTCTGCCCCTGTTACTGTTCTGTTACTGTTACTGTTACTGTTCTGTTACTGTTCTATCCCTGTTACTGTTCTATCCCTGTTACTGTTCTGTTACTGTTACTGTTCTGTTACTGTTCTGGCCCTGTTACTGTTCTGTTACTGTTCTATCCCTGTTACTGTTCTATCCCTGTTACTGTTCTGTTACTGTTCTGGCCCTGTTACTGTTCTGTTACTGTTCTGCCCCGTAACTGTTCTGTCCCTGTTACTGTTCTGTTACTGTTACTGTTCTGGCCCTGTTCTATCCCTGTTACTGTTCTGTTACTGTTCTGCCCCTGTTACTGTTCTATCCCTGTTACTGTTCTGGCCCTGTTACTGTTCTATCCCTGTTACTGTTCTGGCCCTGTTACTGTTCTGCCCCTGTTACTGTTCTGTTACTGTTCTGCCCCTGTTACTGTTCTGTAACTGTTCTATCCCTGTTACTGTTCTGGCCCTGTTACTGTTCTGCCCGTAACTGTTCTGTTACTGTTCTATCCCTGTTACTGTTCTGTTACTGTTCTGGCCCTGTTACTGTTCTGGTCCTGTTACTGTTCTGGCCCTGTTACTGTTCTGGCCCTGTTACTGTTCTGGCCCTGTTACTGTTCTGGCCCTGTTACTGTTCTGGTCCTGTTACTGTTCTGGCACTGTTCTGGCCCTGTTACTGTTCTGTTCCTGTTCTGGCCCTGTTACTGTTCTGGCCCTGTTACTGTTCTGGCCCTGTTACTGTTCTGGCCCTGTTACTGTTCTGGCCCTGTTACTGTTCTGGTCCTGTTACTGTTCTGGCACTGTTCTGGCCCCGTAACTGTTCTGCCCCTGTTACTGTTCTGTTACTGTTACTGTTCTGTTACTGTTCTATCCCTGTTACTGTTCTATCCCTGTTACTGTTCTGTTACTGTTCTGTTACTGTTCTGTTACTGTTCTGGCCCTGTTACTGTTCTGTTACTGTTCTATCCCTGTTACTGTTCTATCCCTGTTACTGTTCTGCCCCGTAACTGTTCTGTCCCTGTTACTGTTCTGTTACTGTTACTGTTCTGGCCCTGTTCTATCCCTGTTACTGTTCTGTTACTGTTCTATCCCTGTTACTGTTCTATCCCTGTTACTGTTCTGTTACTGTTCTATCCATGTTACTGTTCTGTTACTGTTCTATCCCTGTTACTGTTCTGTTACTGTTCTATCCCTGTTACTGTTCTGTTACTGTTCTGGCCCTGTTACTGTTCTGTTACTGTTCTATCCCTGTTACTGTTCTATCCCTGTTACTGTTCTATCCCTGTTACTGTTCTGTTACTGTTCTCTGCCTGTTGCTCTTCTGCCCCGTAACTGTTCTGCCCCTGTTACTGTTCTGTTACTGTTCTGTTACTGTTCTGTTACTGTTACTGTTCTGTTACTGTTCTATCACTGTTACTGTTCTATCCCTGTTACTGTTCTGTTACTGTTCTATCCATGTTACTGTTCTGTTACTGTTCTATCCCTGTTGCTGTTCTGTTACTGTTCTATCCCTGTTACTGTTCTGTTACTGTTCTGGCCATGTTACTGTTCTATCCCTGTTACTGTTCTATCCCTGTTACTGTTCTATCCCTGTTACTGTTCTGTTACTGTTCTGCCTGTTACTGTTCTGCCCCATAACTGTTCTGCCCCTGTTACTGTTCTGTCTGTTACTGTTCTGCCCCTGTTACTGTTCTGCCCCTGTTACTGTTCTGTCCTTGTTACTGTTCTGTTACTGTTCTGCCCCGTAACTGTTCTGCCCCTGTTACTGTTCTGTTACTGTTCTGCCCCTGTTACTGTTCTGGCCCTGTTGCTGTTCTGCCCCGTAACTGTTCTGTTACTGTTCTATCCCTGTTACTGTTCTGTTACTGTTCTTCCCCTGTTACTGTTCTGGCCCTGTTACTGTTCTGCCCCGTAACTGTTCTGTTACTGTTCTATCCCTGTTACTGTTCTGTTACTGTTCTGGCCCTGTTACTGTTCTGCCCCTGTTACTGTTCTGTTACTGTTCTATCCCTGTTACTGTTCTATCCCTGTTACTGTTCTGTTACTGTTCTGCCCCTGTTACTGTTCTGCCCCTGTTACTGTTCTGCCCCGTAACTGTTCTATCCCTGTTACTGTTCTGTTACTGTTCTGCCCCTGTTACTGTTCTGTCCCTGTTACTGTTCTGGCCCTGTTACTGTTCTGCCCCTGTTACTGTTCTGTCTGTTACTGTTCTGCCCCTGTTACTGTTCTGCCCCTGTTACTGTTCTGCCCCTGTTACTGTTCTGTCCTTGTTACTGTTCTGTTACTGTTCTGGCCCCGTAACTGTTCTGCCCCTGTTACTGTTCTGTTACTGTTCTGCCCCGTAACTGTTCTGCCCCTGTTACTGTCCCTGTTACTGTTCTGCCCCTGTTACTGTTCTGCCCCTGTTACTGTTCTGTCCTTGTTACTGTTTCTGTTACTGTTCTGCCCCTGTTACTGTTCTGCCCCTGTTACTGTTCTGCCCTGTTACTGTTCTGTCCTTGTTACTGTTCTGTTACTGTTCTGCCCCTGTTACTGTTCTGCCCCTGTTACTGTTCTGTCCTTGTTACTGTTCTGTTACTGTTCTGCCCCGTAACTGTTCTGCCCCTGTTACTGTTCTGTTACTGTTCTGCCCCGTAACTGTTCTGCCCCTGTTACTGTTCTGCCCCATAACTGTTCTGCCCCTGTTACTGTTCTGTCTGTTACTGTTCTGCCCCTGTTACTGTTCTGCCCCTGTTACTGTTCTGTCCTTGTTACTGTTCTGTTACTGTTCTGCCCCGTAACTGTTCTGCCCTGTTACTGTTCTGTTACTGTTCTGCCCCTGTTACTGTTCTGGCCCTGTTGCTGTTCTGCCCCGTAACTGTTCTGTTACTGTTCTATCCCTGTTACTGTTCTGTTACTGTTCTTCCCCTGTTTACTGTTCTGGCCCTGTTACTGTTCTGCCCCGTAACTGTTCTGTTACTGTTCTATCCCTGTTACTGTTCTGTTACTGTTCTGGCCCTGTTACTGTTCTGCCCCTGTTACTGTTCTGTTACTGTTCTATCCCTGTTACTGTTCTATCCCTGTTACTGTTCTGTTACTGTTCTGCCCCTGTTACTGTTCTGCCCCTGTTACTGTTCTGCCCCGTAACTGTTCTATCCCTGTTACTGTTCTGTTACTGTTCTGCCCTGTTACTGTTCTGTCCCTGTTACTGTTCTGGCCCTGTTACTGTTCTGCCCCTGTTACTGTTCTGTCTGTTACTGTTCTGCCCCTGTTACTGTTCTGCCCCTGTTACTGTTCTGCCCCTGTTACTGTTCTGTCCTTGTTACTGTTCTGTTACTGTTCTGCCCCGTAACTGTTCTGCCCCTGTTACTGTTCTGTTACTGTTCTGCCCCGTAACTGTTCTGCCCCTGTTACTGTCCCTGTTACTGTTCTGCCCCTGTTACTGTTCTGCCCCTGTTACTGTTCTGTCCTTGTTACTGTTCTGTTACTGTTCTGCCCCTGTTACTGTTCTGCCCCTGTTACTGTTCTGCCCCTGTTACTGTTCTGTCCTTGTTACTGTTCTGTTACTGTTCTGCCCCTGTTACTGTTCTGCCCCTGTTACTGTTCTGTCCTTGTTACTGTTCTGTTACTGTTCTGCCCCGTAACTGTTCTGCCCCTGTTACTGTTCTGTTACTGTTCTGCCCCGTTAACTGTTCTGCCCCTGTTACTGTCCCTGTTACTGTCCCTGTTACTGTTTGGCCCCTGTTACTGTTCTGCCCCTGTTACTGTTCTGTCCTTGTTACTGTTCTGTTACTGTTCTGTTACTGTTCTGTTACTGTTCTGTCCTTGTTACTGTTCTGTTACTGTTCTGTTACTGTTCTGCCCCTGTTACTGTTCTGTCCTTGTTACTGTTCTGTTACTGTTCTGCCCCTGTTACTGTTCTGGCCCCTGTTACTGTTTCTGTCCTTGTTACTGTTCTGTTACTGTTCTGCCCCTGTTACTGTTCTGCCCCTGTTACTGTTCTGTCCTTGTTACTGTTCTGTTACTGTTCTGCCCCTGTTTACTGTTCTGTCCCTGTTCTGCCCCGTAACTGTTCTGCCCTTGTTACTGTTCTATCCCTGTTACTGTTCTGTCCTTGTTACTGTTCTGTTACTGTTCTGCCCCATAAACTGTTCTGCCCCTGTTACTGTTCTGTTACTGTTCTGCCCCTGTTACTGTTCTGGCTCTGTTACTGTTCTGCCCCATAACTGTTCTGTTACTGTTCTATCCCTGTTACTGTTCTGTTACTGTTCTGCCCCTAACTGTTCTATCCCTGTTACTGTTCTGTTACTGTTCTGCCCCTGTTACTGTTCTGGCCCTGTTACTGTTCTGCCCCGTAACTGTTCTGTTACTGTTCTATCCCTGTTACTGTTCTGTTACTGTTCTGGCCCTGTTACTGTTCTGCCCCTGTTACTGTTCTGTTACTGTTCTATCCCTGTTACTGTTCTGTTACTGTTCTGCCCCCGTAACTGTTCTATCCCTGTTACTGTTCTGTTACTGTTCTGTCCCTGTTACTGTTCTGCCCTGTTACTGTTCTGCCCCTGTTACTGTTCTGCCCCTGTTACTGTTCTGTCCTTGTTACTGTTCTGTTACTGTTCTGCCCCGTAACTGTTCTGCCCCTGTTACTGTTCTGTTACTGTTACTGTTACTGTTCTGTTACTGTTCTATCCCTGTTACTGTTCTATCCCTGTTACTGTTCTGTTACTGTTCTGGCCCTGTTACTGTTCTGTTACTGTTCTGCCCCGTAACTGTTCTGTCCCTGTTACTGTTCTGTTACTGTTACTGTTCTGGCCCTGTTCTATCCCTGTTACTGTTCTGTTACTGTTCTGCCCCTGTTACTGTTCTAATCCCTGTTACTGTTCTGGTCCTGTTAACTGTTCTATCCCTGTTACTGTTCTGGCCCTGTTACTGTTCTGTTACTGTTCTATCCCTGTTACTGTTCTATCCCTGTTACTGTTCTGTTACTGTTCTGGCCCTGTTACTGTTCTGTTACTGTTCTGCCCCGTAACTGTTCTGTCCCTGTTACTGTTCTGTTACTGTTCTGGCCCTGTTCTATCCCTGTTACTGTTCTGTTACTGTTCTGCCCCTGTTACTGTTCTATCCCTGTTACTGTTCTGGCCCTGTTACTGTTCTATCCCTGTTACTGTTCTGGCCCTGTTACTGTTCTGCCCCTGTTACTGTTCTGTTACTGTTCTGCCCCTGTTACTGTTCTGTTACTGTTCTATCCCTGTTACTGTTCTGGCCCTGTTACTGTTCTGCCCCGTAACTGTTCTGTTACTGTTCTGCCCCTGTTACTGTTCTGGCCCTGTTACTGTTCTGCCCCGTAACTGTTCTGTTACTGTTCTATCCCTGTTACTGTTCTGTTACTGTTCTGGCCCTGTTACTGTTCTGCCCCTGTTACTGTTCTGTTACTGTTCTATCCCTGTTACTGTTCTGTTACTGTTCTGCCCCGTAACTGTTCTATCCCTGTTACTGTTCTGTTACTGTTCTGTCCCTGTTACTGTTCTGCCCCTGTTACTGTTCTGCCCCTGTTACTGTTCTGCCCCTGTTACTGTTCTGTCCTTGTTACTGTTCTGTTACTGTTCTGCCCCGTAACTGTTCTGCCCCTGTTACTGTTCTGTTACTGTTACTGTTACTGTTCTGTTACTGTTCTATCCCTGTTACTGTTCTATCCCTGTTACTGTTCTGTTACTGTTCTGGCCCTGTTACTGTTCTGTTACTGTTCTGCCCCGTAACTGTTCTGTCCCTGTTACTGTTCTGTTACTGTTACTGTTCTGGCCCTGTTCTATCCCTGTTACTGTTCTGTTACTGTTCTGCCCCTGTTACTGTTCTATCCCTGTTACTGTTCTGGTCCTGTTACTGTTCTATCCCTGTTACTGTTCTGGCCCTGTTACTGTTCTGTTACTGTTCTATCCCTGTTACTGTTCTATCCCTGTTACTGTTCTGTTACTGTTCTGGCCCTGTTACTGTTCTGTTACTGTTCTGCCCCGTAACTGTTCTGTCCCTGTTACTGTTCTGTTACTGTTCTGGCCCTGTTCTATCCCTGTTACTGTTCTGTTACTGTTCTGCCCCTGTTACTGTTCTATCCCTGTTACTGTTCTGGCCCTGTTACTGTTCTATCCCTGTTACTGTTCTGGCCCTGTTACTGTTCTGCCCCTGTTACTGTTCTGTTACTGTTCTGCCCCTGTTACTGTTCTGTTACTGTTCTATCCCTGTTACTGTTCTGGCCCTGTTACTGTTCTGCCCCGTAACTGTTCTGTTACTGTTCTATCCCTGTTACTGTTCTGTTACTGTTCTGGCCCTGTTACTGTTCTGGTCCTGTTACTGTTCTGGCCCTGTTACTGTTCTGGCCCTGTTACTGTTCTGGCCCTGTTACTGTTCTGGCCCTGTTACTGTTCTGGTCCTGTTACTGTTCTGGCACTGTTCTGGCCCTGTTACTGTTCTGTTCCTGTTCTGGCCCTGTTACTGTTCTGGCCCTGTTACTGTTCTGGCCCTGTTACTGTTCTGGCCCTGTTACTGTTCTGGTCCTGTTACTGTTCTGGCACTGTTCTGGCCCCGTAACTGTTTCTGCCCCTGTTACTGTTCTGTTACTGTTACTGTTCTGTTACTGTTCTATCCCTGTTACTGTTCTATCCCTGTTACTGTTCTGTTACTGTTCTGTTACTGTTCTGTTACTGTTCTGGCCCTGTTACTGTTCTGTTACTGTTCTATCCCTGTTACTGTTCTATCCCTGTTACTGTTCTGCCCCGTAACTGTTCTGTCCCTGTTACTGTTCTGTTACTGTTACTGTTCTGGCCCTGTTCTATCCCTGTTACTGTTCTGTTACTGTTCTGCCCCTGTTACTGTTCTATCCCTGTTACTGTTCTGGTCCTGTTACTGTTCTGGTCCTGTTACTGTTCTGGCCCTGTTACTGTTCTATCCCTGTTACTGTTCTGGCCCTGTTACTGTTCTGCCCCTGTTACTGTTCTGTTACTGTTCTGCCCCTGTTACTGTTCTGTTACTGTTCTATCCCTGTTACTGTTCTGGCCCTGTTACTGTTCTGCCCCGTAACTGTTCTGTTACTCTTCTATCCCTGTTACTGTTCTGTTACTGTTCTGGCCCTGTTACTGTTCTGGTCCTGTTACTGTTCTGGCCCTGTTACTGTTCTGGCCCTGTTACTGTTCTGGTCCTGTTACTGTTCTGTTCGTGTTCTGGCCCTGTTACTGTTCTGTTCCTGTTCTGGCCCTGTTACTGTTCTATTCCTGTTCTGGCCCTGTTACTGTTCTGCCCCTGTTACTGTTCTGGCCCTGTTACTGTTCTGCCCCTGTTACTGTTCTGGCCCTGTTACTGTTCTGGCCCTGTTACTGTTCTGGCCCTGTTACTGTTCTGGCCCTGTTACTGTTCTGCCCCTGTTACTGTTCTACCCCTGTTACTGTTCTGGCCCTGTTCTGGCCCTGTTACTGTTCTGCCCCTGTTACTGTTCTGTCCCTGTTCTGCCCATGTTACTGTTCTATCCCTGTTACTGTTCTGGCCCTGTTACTGTTCTGGCCCTGTTACTGTTCTGGCCCTGTTACTGTTCTGGCCCTGTTACTGTTCTGGTCCTGTTACTGTTCTGGCACTGTTCTGGCCCTGTTACTGTTCTGTTCCTGTTCTGGCCCTGTTACTGTTCTGGCCCTGTTACTGTTCTGGCCCTGTTACTGTTCTGGCCCTGTTACTGTTCTGGTCCTGTTACTGTTCTGGCACTGTTCTGGCCCCGTAACTGTTCTGCCCCTGTTACTGTTCTGTTACTGTTACTGTTCTGTTACTGTTCTATCCCTGTTACTGTTCTATCCCTGTTACTGTTCTGTTACTGTTCTGTTACTGTTCTGTTACTGTTCTGGCCCTGTTACTGTTCTGTTACTGTTCTATCCCTGTTACTGTTCTATCCCTGTTACTGTTCTGCCCCGTAACTGTTCTGTCCCTGTTACTGTTCTGTTACTGTTACTGTTCTGGCCCTGTTCTATCCCTGTTACTGTTCTGTTACTGTTCTGCCCCTGTTACTGTTCTATCCCTGTTACTGTTCTGGTCCTGTTACTGTTCTGGTCCTGTTACTGTTCTGGCCCTGTTACTGTTCTATCCCTGTTACTGTTCTGGCCCTGTTACTGTTCTGCCCCTGTTACTGTTCTGTTACTGTTCTGCCCCTGTTACTGTTCTGTTACTGTTCTATCCCTGTTACTGTTCTGGCCCTGTTACTGTTCTGCCCCGTAACTGTTCTGTTACTCTTCTATCCCTGTTACTGTTCTGTTACTGTTCTGGCCCTGTTACTGTTCTGGTCCTGTTACTGTTCTGGCCCTGTTACTGTTCTGGCCCTGTTACTGTTCTGGTCCTGTTACTGTTCTGTTCGTGTTCTGGCCCTGTTACTGTTCTGTTCCTGTTCTGGCCCTGTTACTGTTCTATTCCTGTTCTGGCCCTGGTTACTGTTCTGCCCCTGTTACTGTTCTGGCCCTGTTACTGTTCTGCCCCTGTTACTGTTCTGGCCCTGTTACTGTTCTGGCCCTGTTACTGTTCTGGCCCTGTTACTGTTCTGGCCCTGTTACTGTTCTGCCCTGTTACTGTTCTACCCCTGTTACTGTTCTGGCCCTGTTCTGGCCCTGTTACTGTTCTGCCCCTGTTACTGTTCTGTCCCTGTTCTGCCCATGTTACTGTTCTATCCCTGTTACTGTTCTATCCCTGTTACTGTTCTGTCCCTGTTCTGCCCCTGTTACTGTTCTATCCCTGTTACTGTTCTGCCCCTGTTACTGTTCTGTTACTGTTCTATCCCTGTTACTGTCTATCCCTGTTACTGTTCTGTTACTGTTCTGCCCCTGTTACTGTTCTGTTACTGTTCTATCCCTGTTACTGTTCTCCCCCTGTTACTGTTCTGTTACTGTTCTATCCCTGTTACTGTTCTGCCCCTGTTACTGTTCTGTTACTGTTCTATCCCTGTTACTGTTCTATCCCTGTTACTGTTCTATCCCTGTTACTGTTCTATCCCTGTTACTGTTCTGTCCCTGTTCTGCCCCTGTTACTGTTCTGTCCCTGTTCTGCCCCTGTTACTGTTCTATCCCTGTTACTGTTCTATCCCTGTTACTGTTCTGTCCCTGTTCTGCCCCTGTTACTGTTTTGTCCCTGTTACTGTTCTGTCCCTGTTCTGCCCCTGTCCCTGTTCTGTCCCTGTTACTGTTCTATCCCTGTTACTGTTCTATCCCTGTTACTGTTCTGTCCCTGTTCTGCCCCTGTTACTGTTCTGTCCCTGTTACTGTTCTATCCCTGTTACTGTTCTGCCCCTGTTACTGTTCTGTCCCTGTTACTGTTCTGCCCCTGTTACTGTTCTGCCCCTGTTACTGTTCTGTCCCTGTTACTGTTCTATCCCTGTTACTGTTCTATCCCTGTTACTGTTCTGTTACTGTTCTGCCCCTGTTACTGTTCTGCCCCGTAACTGTTCTGTTACTGTTCTATC
Organism: Oncorhynchus kisutch; assembly: GCF_002021735.2. Lineage (NCBI taxonomy): Eukaryota > Metazoa > Chordata > Actinopteri > Salmoniformes > Salmonidae > Oncorhynchus > Oncorhynchus kisutch. Next base: position 9,960,810 of record NC_034184.2, read on the forward strand.
CCTGTTACTGTTCTGGTCCTGTTACTGTTCTGGTCCTGTTACTGTTCTGGCCCTGTTACTGTTCTGGCCCTGTTACTGTTCTGGCCCTGTTACTGTTCTGGTCCTGTTACTGTTCTGGTCCTGTTACTGTTCTGGCCCTGTTACTGTTCTGTTACTGTTCTGGCCCTGTTACTGTTCTGTTCCTGTTCTGGCCCTGTTACTGTTCTGGCCCTGTTACTGTTCTGTTCCTGTTCTGGCCCTGTTACTGTTCTGTCCCTGTTCTGCCCCTGTTACTGTTCTGTCCCTGTTACTGTTCTGCCCCTGTCCCTGTTCTGCCCCTGTCCCTGTTCTGCCCCTGTTACTTTTCTGTCCCTGTTACTGTTCTGCCCCTGTTACTGTTCTGCCCCTGTTACTGTTCTATCCCTGTTACTGTTCTATCCCTGTTACTGTTCTATCCCTGTTACTGTTCTGTCCCTGTTCTGCCCCTGTTACTGTTTTGTCCCTGTTACTGTTCTGTCCCTGTTCTGCCCCTGTCCCTGTTCTGTCCCTGTTACTGTTCTATCCCTGTTACTGTTCTATCCCTGTTACTGTTCTGTCCCTGTTCTGCCCCTGTTACTGTTCTGTCCCTGTTACTGTTCTATCCCTGTTACTGTTCTGCCCCTGTTACTGTTCTGTCCCTGTTACTGTTCTGCCCCTGTTACTGTTCTGCCCCTGTTACTGTTCTGTCCCTGTTACTGTTCTATCCCTGTTACTGTTCTATCCCTGTTACTGTTCTGTTACTGTTCTGCCCCTGTTACTGTTCTGCCCCGTAACTGTTCTGTTACTGTTCTATCCCTGTTACTGTTCTGGTCCTGTTACTGTTCTGGTCCTGTTACTGTTCTGGCCCTGTTACTGTTCTGGCCCTGTTACTGTTCTGGCCCTGTTACTGTTCTGGTCCTGTTACTGTTCTGGTCCTGTTACTGTTCTGGCCCTGTTACTGTTCTGTTACTGTTCTGGCCCTGTTACTGTTCTGTTCCTGTTCTGGCCCTGTTACTGTTCTGGCCCTGTTACTGTTTCTGTTCCTGTTCTGGCCCTGTTACTGTTCTGTCCCTGTTCTGCCCCTGTTACTGTTCTGTCCCTGTTACTGTTTCTGCCCCTGTCCCTGTTCTGCCCCTGTCCCTGTTCTGCCCCCTGTTACTTTTCTGTCCCTGTTACTGTTCTGCCCCTGTTACTGTTCTGCCCCTGTTACTGTTCTATCCTGTTACTGTTCTATCCCTGTTACTGTTCTGTCCCTGTTACTGTTCTGCCCCTGTTACTGTTCTGCCCCTGTTACTGTTCTATCCCTGTTACTGTTCTGCCCCTGTTACTGTTCTGCCCCTGTTACTGTTCTGCCCCCTGTTACTGTTCTATCCCTGTTACTGTTCTATCCCTGTTACTGTTCTATCCCTGTTACTGTTCTATCCCTGTTACTGTTCTATCCCTGTTACTGTTCTATCCTGTTACTGTTCTGTCCCTGTTCTGCCCCTGTTACTGTTCTGTTACTGTTCTGTCCCTGTTCTGCCCCTGTTACTGTTCTATCCCTGTTACTGTTCTATCCCTGTTACTGTTCTGTCCCTGTTCTGTCCCTGTTACTGTTCTATCCCTGTTACTGTTCTATCCCTGTTACTGTTCTGTCCCTGTTATGCCCCTGTTACTGTTCTGTCCCTGTTACTGTTCTATCCCTGTTACTGTTCTGCCCCTGTTACTGTTCTGTCCCTGTTACTGTTCTGCCCCTGTTACTGTTCTGCCCCTGTTACTGTTATATCCCTGTTACTGTTCTATCCCTGTTACTGTTCTGTTACTGTTCTGCCCCGTAACTGTTCTGTTACTGTTCTATCCCTGTTACTGTTCTGGTCCTGTTACTGTTCTGGCCCTGTTACTGTTCTGGTCCTGTTACTGTTCTGGTCCTGTTACTGTTCTGGCCCTGTTACTGTTCTGGCCCTGTTACTGTTCTGTTCCTGTTCTGGCCCTGTTACTGTTCTGGCCCTGTTACTGTTCTGTTCCTGTTCTGGCCCTGTTACTGTTCTGGCCCTGTTCTGGCCCTGTTACTGTTCTGGCCCTGTTACTGTTCTGTTACTGTTCTGGCCCTGTTACCGTTCTGTTCCTGTTCTGATCCTGTTACCATTCTGTTCCTGTTCTGGCCATGTTATTGTTCTGGTACTGTTCTGGGCCTGTCATTGTTCTGTTCCTGTTCTGGCCCTATTACTATTCTGTTCCTCTTCTGGCCCTGTTACTGTTCTGTTCCTGTTCTGGGCCTGTCATTGTTCTGGTACTGTTCTGGCCCTGTTATTGTTCTGGTACTGTTCTGGCCCTATTACTGTTCTGTTCCTGTTCTGGGCCTGTCATTGTTCTGTTCCTGTTCTGGCCCTATTACTATTCTGTTACTGTTCTGGCCCTGTTACTGTTCTGTTCCTGTTCTGGGCCTGTCATTGTTCTGTTCCTGTTCTGGCCCTGTTATTGTTATGTTACTGTTCTGTTCAGTTACTGTTCTGCCCCTGTTACTGTTATGTTACTGTTCTGTTCAGTTACTGTTCTGCCCCTGTTACTGTTCTGTTACTGTTCTGTTACTGTTCTGTTCAATTCTTTAAAGTATTGTTTGGGCTGTCGGTGGAAATGTCTGCTTGGAGATTTGCCATGCCCATTTCCAAGAACCATACATTTGTGGTTGATTGAATTGACTTGGAATCGTGCCATAACTGCCATTTCAAGAACCACCCCAGACTTCCTAGAGTGTTAATATACTGTAGCAAGTTAACATTTGACCTGTTTTATGGGTCTTAGATAATGAACATGAATTACAAATGCAGTTGACTGAAATATATATTTTCACATTTCTGGTCTGGAATAGCTTGAATTATTTAGTTCTTCATGTGAAGCTGTTTCAAGCCTGGTGTAGGGGAGGGCAGAAGGGAGTGAGGGAGGAAGGTAGAGAATTTCACTGGACAATGTAGGTCTATGTTAATATCTAAGAAATACTAAATGTACACACAATCTGTTCAGTATCTATAGTCATCCATAATGATTTCCAGAATGAGTACCTCAGCCCTGTGCTGTACAGTGAGAGGGATTCCACATGGCACAGACACATATCATACACAGACACACACCCACACATCATAACTTAACTGACAGATTAAAGTCTGCTTGAAAGAGCCGCTAAGCTGCTAATGTTGGCTATCAAGCTAACAAAGTTAGTCCCAGATGAGTTTTCCAGTGGAGCCCTCTTTGACTGGAGAAGTAAATCAATCAATCAAATTTATTTATAATGCCCTTCTTACATCAGCTGATGTCACAAAGTGCTGTACAGAAATCCAGCCTAAAACCCCAAACAGCAAGCAATGCAGGTGTAGTAGCACGGTGGCTATGAAAATCTCCCTAGAAAGGCCAGAATCTAGGAAGAAACCTAGAGGAACCAGGCTATGAGGGGTGGGCGGGTGGAGATTATAACAGAACATGGCCAAGATGTTCAAATGTTCATTGATGACCAGCGGGTTCAAATAACAATAATCACAGTGGTTGTAGAGGGTGCAACAGGACAGCACCTCAGGAGTAAATGTCAGTTGGCTTTTCATAGCTGATCATTCAGAGTAACTCTACCATTCCTGCTGTCTCTAGAGAGTTGAAAACAGCAGCTCTGGGACAGGTAGCATGTCCGGTGAACAGGTCAGGGTTCCATAGCTGCAGGCAGAACAGTTGAAACTGGAGCAGCAGCATGACCAGGTGAACTGGGGACAGCAAGGAGGCATTAGGCCAGGTTGTCCTGAGGCATGGTCCTAGGGCTCAGGTCCTCTGAAACAGAGAAAGAAAGAAAGAGAGAGAGAGAGCATAATTAAATTCACACAGGACACGGGAGAAATACTCCAGATAAAACAGACTGACTCTAGCCTCCCGACACAAACTATTGGAGCATAAATACTTGAGTCTGAGACAGGAGGGGTCAGAAGACACTGTGGCCCTGTCCGACAATACCCCGGACAGGGCCAAACAGACAGGATATAACCCCACCCACTTTGAAAAAAGAACAGCCCCCACGCCACTAGAGGCATATCTCCAAACACCAACATACCATACTGAGACAAGGCCGAGTATAGCCCACGAAGATCTCCCTAACGGCACAACCCAAAGGGGGGTGCCAAAAGAAAAAAGAATGAAGGTTTCCAGTGCTGTAGGAGCTGTATCGACTACGTTTGTTAGGGACAAACTGGATCGTTCAGAGTTCCAATGTGGCATTTTGCTTGTCGAGGATTATAGGCTTAAGGTGACTTCCTTGATCACGCAGGTCGCCAGCCTACGTAAGAAACTGGGGAAAACGCAGAGTGGAGTGTTTACCTTTTCTACGCCTGTGGCTGAATGGCATTCGTGCATGTTGGATGCATCTCCGTCTTGTCGTTAACCGACTGGCCGGTGTTGCCTGGAGTTTGTTCACCAGGGGAGCCATCTCCTGCCTCTCCTCCCCATCTGATAGGGGAGTCGAAGGAGCACAGCAAGAAGGAGCACAGCAATCGACGATGGTCGCATGTCACGAGCCGGGGAAGACAGCGGCCTCCCGCAAAGCTGTCTAGACTCCCAACGAGAGGCCCGGAGCGGATACAAACAACTAATAATTTTGCCACCCTGGAGCCTGATCTTCCTGCACCTTCCTCACTGGGGGGGGGTACCTGTGTCTGCGGCCATTGTGCCTATTCCAACTCGTTCCCCTACGATTTCGAAGTCGACGTCGGCAACCTTCCGTCCCTGCTCTGGATTGAGCAGGGCTGCTTCATCTGTCAGAGGCACCATCCTGTGAAGCATGGGAGTGGGGTTTCTCCATCTGTCAGAGGCACCATCCTGTGAAGCATGGGAGTGGGGTTTCTCCATCTGTCAGAGGCACCATCCTGTGAAGCATGGGAGTGGGGTTTCTCCATCTGTCAGAGGCACCATCCTGTGAAGCATGGGAGTGGGGTTTCTCCATCTGTCAGAGGCACCATCCTGTGAAGCATGGGAGTGGGGTTTTTCCATCTGTCAGAGGCACCATCCTGTGAAGCATGGGAGTGGGTGGATTTTCTCGTCTTTCTCGCCAGCCGTGATTTTGGGCAGCTCCATGGTAAGAAATGTGACTCTCCCTGGTGCAAAAACAATGACCTATCCCGGAGCTTGTGTAAATGACATTACTAAGCTCCCGTATGTACTACACCAGGACATGGACATCGATTCCATCATAGTCCATGTGGGTTTTTATGACATTATGAAGGGCAGCTCTGGACAGTTGAAACTGGATTTCAAAGGACTGATTGACTTTGCTTGACTCTAATAAAAGACCCATCATATCTGGTCATGTGCCCTCTCTGAATTGTGGCATTGAATGCTTTAGCCGGATTCTTTCTCTTCACAACTGGCTACGTGATTATTGCAGTTCAATGGGTGTAACTTTTGTTGACAATTTCGATACCTTTTGTAAACAAAACACGTTTTATTAGGAGGATGGGATCCACCCAAATCATTTGGGTTCAATTCATTCCTACCATTGTGTCGAAGAGTCATCATAATGCTTTAGCAAATGCACATTATACCAGGGGCATTGGTAGACACAATGTAAGTAACCTAATTGAGGTCCCTCTGACTGCCCTGAATGGCTCTGCTGATCCTACAGTTATTGTATGTAGCAAGCATGTGCCTATGAACCAGATGTTTGCTGTTAGCACTGAGGCTGTGTGCCCTAGTAGGAAGTCCACTGTGTGCAGCTCACCCTCCACTAACATAAATAACATGAGAATATCTACTCCTGTTAAGCCTCCCAGTAAAGCAATGAAAACAAGCAAGATTCCCAGAAAAGTGCTCAAAATAGCCCATGTTAACATAAGTAGATTAAGAAACAAGGTTAATTAAAATGAACAACTTGCTAGTTGTTCAGAAATGCACATTGACAATACCTTTCATGATACAGTGGTAGCGATACAAGGTTATAACATTTACAGAAAATACAAATGCCAGTGGTGGAGGTGTTGCTGTTTATATTCAGAACCACATTCCTGTAAAGATTAGAGAGGATCTCATGTTAAATACTGTTGAAGTAATATGGCTACAAGTTCATTTGCCTCACCTAAAGCCCATTCTTGTGGGAAGCTGCTATAGACCACCAAGTGCTAACAGTCAGTATCTGGATAACATGTGTGAAATGCTTGATCGTTTATGTGATATCAACAGAGAGGTTTCATCATGCTGGCCACTCAAAAAAAGCTTCAAACTGTAACCAGTGCCTGCAACCTGGTTCAGGTTATCAGTCAACCTACCAGGGTAGTTACAAACAGCACAGGAATGAAATCATCAACATGCATTAATCACAACTTTACTAATGCTGCAGAAATGTGCTTGAAAAGAGTATCCAGATCCATCAGATGTAGAGATCGCAATATAGTAGCAATATCTAGGAAAACCAGTTCCAAAGGCTGGGCCTAATGTAGTGTATAAGAGGTTATACATGAAGTTTTGTAGTGATTCCTGTGTTGTTGATGTGAAGAATATGTGTTAGTTTGTGGTGTGTGTAATGAGGAGCAAACAGATGTTGTACTTGACACATTTATGAAATTGCTTATTCCAGTTGCTAATAAGCATGCACCCATTAATGCAATGACAAAAAATTGTATGGTTGAGAGGGATGAGGCTAAATAAATTGCCAGTAAGTCTGGCTGCACAACCGATTGGCAAACATACTGCAAGTTGAGAAATCATGTGACTAAATAAAAAACGACACCATGAAACAAACATAAATGACATAAAGAATGATAAAAAGCTTTAAAGCACCTTAAATGAAATTTTGGGAAAAAAGTCCAACTCAGCTCCATCATTCATTGAATCATATGGCTAATTCATCACAAAACCAACTGATATTGTCAACTGCTTAATTTTTTTTTCATTGGCAAGATTAGCAAACTTAGTCATGACATGCCAGCAACAAACCCTGACCCTAAACTTCCAAGTATATCTGACCTAATTATGAAAGGCAAGCATTGTAATTTGGAATTGTGAGTGTGGGAAAATTATTGTTGTCTACCAAAAATGACAAGCCACCGGGGTCTGACAGTTTAGATGGAAAATTACTGAGGATAATAGCGGACGATATTGCTACTCCTATTTTCCATATTTTCAATTCAAGCCTACTGGAAAGTGTGTGCCCCCAGACCTGGAGGGAAGCTAAAGTCATTCCGCTACCTAAGAATAGTAAAGCCCCCTGTACTGGCTCAAATAACCGACCAATCAGCCTGTTACCAACCCTTAGTAAAGTTTTGGAAAAAATTGTGTTTGCTCCTCATTACACACCGCAAACCAACAAATATTCTTTACATCAACAACATAGGAATCACTACAAAACATATTGTATGACCTCTTATAGACTATATTAGGCCCAGCCTTTGGAACTTTGATTTTCCTAGATATGTGTTATTTCATGGTTTTGTTGAAAATAGTAAAAATAAGTTGTTTTAAAACTTTTAGGTAGTGTACCTAGACACACACTATATATATGCACACAAACACACATGTTTTCACTGCACTACAAGGTTGTGGTCACATGTAATTTCCTGAAGGCATTAGTTCATAAGTGGAGAGGGGCTGGATTGGAGTTAGTGGGAGGTCGGGAGGGGCAGAGAGATGCATTTCCTATTGTCTGTCCACGGGGGGGATGGTTTGGAGGTAGCAGGCAGGATGCATGTCTCATTGCCTGCATCATGAAGTCGTAAAGAGGCTGTTATCGACTGGAGGACAACAGAGATGATGCCCCCTGACATCTGTTCACTACAGAGATTTTGCAGTCTCTGGAGAGAGGACTTTTAAATGGCGAGGCAGAGTAACAGCCCTGACCTTACCATACAATATTATCACCTTACTGAGGGACTCACCATACCATATAATCACCATACTGAGAGACCATACCATATAATCACCATACTGAGAGACCTCACCATACCATATAATCACCATACTGAGAGACCTCACCATAACATATTATCACCATACTGAGGGACCTCACCATACCATATTATCACCATACTGAGGGACCATACCATATTATCACCATACTGAGGGACCTCACCATACCATATTATCACCATACTGAGGGACCTAACCATATTATCACCATACTGAGGGACCATACCATATTATCACCATACTGAGGGATCTCACCATACCATATTATCACCATACTGAGGGACCATACCATATTATCACCATACTGAGGGATCTCACCATACCATATTATCACCATACTGAGGGACCATACCATATTATCACCATACTGAGGGATCTCACCATACCATATTATCACCATACTGAGGGACCATACCATATTATCACCATACTGAGGGACCTCACCATACCATATTATCACCATACTGAGGGACCTAACCATATTATCACCATACTGAGGGACCATACCATATTATCACCATACTGAGGGATCTCACCATACCATATTATCACCATACTGAGGGATCTCACCATACCATATTATCACCATACTGAGGGATCTCACCATACCATATTATCACCATACTGAGGGATCTCACCATACCATATTATCACCATACTGAGGGATCTCACCATACCATATTATCACCATACTGAGGGACCGATATGATATGTATTGTGCTTTGATGCTATGATTTTATTGCGATTTGATGTGCAAGATATTCCCCCATCACTAATGATGACATCATCATCTTTGATTATCACATCCTTGATGACTACACTATGACTATAGCAATTTGAAGAGTTCTAATGTTTGTTGGCCAGTGTTATAATTATTATAGTGTGTTATAAACAGTGTAATAATACCATACCGTTCTCTCTTTGTGTCCCTGCAGTATGATGGTGTTTGGGGTGCTGACATTGATCCTGAGCTGGGCGTCTCTGGGAGCTGACCTGGCCTCTGCTGTGGTGAGTGAATTTGACTCTGAGGCCTGCGTTCCAAATGGAACCCTATACCCCAGGGGTGTCAAACATACAGCCGGATCCTGCCATCCAGAGCTACCCTCTCCAACCCTAATCTAGAGCACCTGATTCTAAAAATGTGCTGGTTGATAAACTGAACCAGGTTAGTTACAAATGGGGTGAAAGTGAAAACCTACAGGACGTTTGCTCTCCAGGAACAAGGTTGGGGTGAAAACATACAGGACGTTTGCTCTCCAGGAACAGGGTTAGAGTGAACACCTACAGGACGATAGCTCTCCAGGAACAGGGTTAGAGTGAAAACCTACCGGAGGGTAGCTCTCCAGGAAAAGGGTTAGAGTGAAAACCTACAGGAGGGGGTAGCTCTCCAGGAACAGGGTTAGAGTGAAAACCTTCAGGAGGGGGTAGCACTCCAGGAACAGGGTTGGAGTGAAAACCTTCAGGAGGGGGTAGCTCTCCAGGAACAGGGTTGGAGAGCCCTGATCTTAGGAATATGGTAACATATTGAAACAACTCAGGACCATGTCCAACTGTTACTGTGCTAACCAATTCTCACCATGGCTGACAGCTAAGACAAATTGCTTTGGGGCCAAGAGGGTTCACTCTCAATTTGAAAGTCTTCTTGTAGAGTGTGTGTGTGAGTCTGTACTCTGTGAGAAATCACATTAAATAGTTTTCCGGCAGAAATCCTTAGGGATATGGCTTTATATGTGCTCTGAATACATATTCACAATGTGTTAACATAAAGCCATATTGCTTTTACATAGACGAGTATTATTGCAAGTGCATAGTACTATCAAGATGGCACCGACAGGGAGGGCTGCCTCGCTTCTAGTTCGTAGCAAACTTTGCAGTATTTTGTTTTTTTTATGTATTATTTCTTACATTGTTAGCCCAGAAAATGTTATGTGTTCTTACATATAGCCAGGAAGGACTGTTGGATATCAGAGCGGTGGTAACTCACCAGCACTACCAGCATTAGAACCAGGAATACAACTTTCCGAAGGGGATCCTTTGTTCGCACCATCCAGCGGAATTGAACTGATTCCAAAGGCTGACCCAAAACAATGTTCAGTCCATGGATAATAAAGTTGACGATCTCAGGGCAAGGGTTTCTTTCCAGAGAAACATCATACAGGAACTCAAGTCAATTTTTTCACCCAACCTAGAATACCTCACAATCAAATGCCATCCGTATTATCTCCCAAAACAATTATCTTTGATTATAGTCATGGCCGTGTATATCCCTCCGCAAGACGATACCACAACAGCCCTCAAGGAACTTCACTGGACTTTATTCAAACTGGAAACCATATACATTAGCCTGATGCTGCATTTATTGTAGCTGGGGATTTTAACAAAGCAAATTTGAGGAAAAGGCTGCCTAAATTCTATCAGCATATCGATGCTAGTACTCGTGCTGCTTAAACACTCAACAATTGCTCCATTTTGCTCCTCCCTTCTTATAGGCAGAAACTCCAACAGAAACCTGTGCTAAGGACTATTCAACGCAGGTCTGACCCATCGGAATCCACACTTCAAGATTGTTTTGATCACACGGACTGGGATATGTTCCAGGTAGCCTCCGAGAATAATATTGATGAATACATTGAGACGGTGACTGAGTTTATCAGGAAGTGTATAAGAGATGTTGTACCCACTGTGACTGTTAAAACCTACCCTAACCAGAAACTGTGGATAGATGGTAGCATTCGTGCACAACTGAAAGCGCGAACCACCACATTTAACCATGGCAAGGTGACTGGGAATATGGCAAACAGAGTAGCCATATATACAAACAGAGTAGTCATTCCCCCTGCAAGGCAATCAAACAGGCAAAACATCAGTATAGAGACAAAGTGGAGTCTCAATTCAATGGCTCAGACACGAAACGTATGTGGCAGGGTCTACAGACAACCACGGACTACAAAAGGAAAACCAGCCACTTCGCGGACACCAACGTCTTGCTTCCAGACATTCTAAACACGTTATTTGCCCGCTTTGAGGATAGCACAGTGCCACTGACGTGGCCCGCTACCAAGGATTGTGGGCTCTCCTTCTCCGTGGCTGACGTGAGTAAGACATTTAAGCATGTCAACACTTGTCGGCCCAGACGGCATCACGAGCTGCATCCTCAAAGCATGTGAAGACCAGCTGGCTGGTGTGTTTACGGACATATTCAATCTCTCCCTATCCCAGTCTTCTGTCCCCACATACTTCAAGATAGCCACCATTGTTCCTGTACGCAAGAATGCAAAGGTAACCGAACTAAATGACTATCGCCCCGTAGCACTCACCTCTGTCATCATGAAGTGCTTTGAGAGACTAGTCAAGGATCATATCACCTCCACCTTGCCTGTCACCCTAGACCCACTTCAATTTCTTACCGCCCCAATAGGTCCACAGACGATGCAATCGGCATCACACTGCACACTGCCCTATTCCATATGGACAAGAGGAATACCTATGTAAGAATGCTGTTTGTTGACTATAGCTCGGCATTCAACACCATAGTACCCTCCAAACTCGTCATTAAGCTCGAGACCCTGGGTCTGAATACCGCCCTGTGCAATTGGGTCCTGGACTTCCTGACGGGCCGCCCCCAGGTGGTGAAAATAGAAAACAACACCTCCACTTCGCTGATCCTCAACACTGGGGCCACACAAGGGTGCGTGCTCAGACCCTTCCATACTCCCTGTTCACCCCTGAGTGCGTGGCCAAGCATGCCTCCAACACAATCATCAAGTTTGCAGACGACAGTAGTAGGCTTGATTACCAACAACGACGAGACAGCCTACATGGAGGAGGTGAGGGCTCTGGGAGTGTGGTGCCAAGAAAATAACCTCTCACTCAACGTCAACAAAACAAAGGAGATGATCATGGACTTCCGGAAACAGCAGAGGGAGCACCCCCCTATCCACATCGACGGGACAGCAGTGGAGAAGGTGGAAAGTTTTAACTTCCTCGGCATACACATTACTGACCAACTGAAATGGTCCACCCACACAGGCAGCGTGGTGAAGAAGGTGCATCAGCGCCTCTTCAACCTTAGAAGGCTGAAGAAATGTGGCTTTTCACCTAAAGCCCTCACAAACTTTTACAGAGGCACAATTGAGATCATCCTGTCGGGCTGTATCACCGCCTGGTACAGCAACTGCACCTCCCACACCCGCAGGGCTCTCCAGAGGGTGGTGCGGTCTGCACAACGCATCACCGGGGGGAAACTACCTGCCCTCCAGGACACCTACGGCACCCGATGTCACAGGAGGCTATCAACCAAGGCTATCAACCACCCGAGCCACTGCCTGGTCACACGCTGTCATTCAGAAAGCGAGGTCAGTACAGGTGCATCAAAGCTGGGACCGAGAGACTGAAAAACAGCTTCTATCTCAAGGCCATCAAACTGTTAAATTGCCATCACTAGCACAGAGAGGCTGCTGCCTATATACATAGATTTGAAATCATTGGCCACTTTAGTAAATGGAACACTAGTCACTTTAATAATGTTTTCATATCTTGTTATGCATATCTTACACTCATCTCATATGTATATACTGTATTCTATACTGTTCTACTCTATCTTAGTCTATGTTTCTCTGACATTGCTTGCCCATATATTTATATATTCTTAATTCCATTCCTTTACCTAGATTTGTGTGTATTAGGTATATGTTGTGAAATTGTTAGATATTACTTGTTAAATATGGCTGCACTGTCGGAACTAGAAGCACAAGCATTTCGCTACACCCGCAATAACATCTGCTAAACACGTGTATGGGACCAATACATTTTGATTTGATTTGAATGGAGAGGGTATTTTCTCAACCAACATTTCTTACCCCTTACTGCTGTCTGGAAAACATGTGATTGGATGTCTGTTGATTCAGATTCAACTCGGTATGACAAACACTGAGGAGTTGGAGACAGAAAAGAGGCTGCTGGAAAAGGAGAAAGAGCAAGTTTTTTGGAGCCCTTTTGATTTCAATGAAACTTTCCAGACATATTTTCCCATGGTAGAAGTGGTCAGAAAGTGACTTTTTGGACCAGAATGCCAAAGCATTCAGGAGATAGAGGTGCTCAAAACTGACCCATTTTGCCTACACCACCCTATCATGACACATCCATGTCTTTTATAAGTGGAAAAGATAAACATATGAATTGGATATCATTTAAAAGCTTACAAATAGGGTTGTCAAATTACTTAGTAATTTCTTTACAATAAATTGTAATTTTCTAACCTTTAACGTCAATGATTATTTTCGTGTATCTTTAGATTAGACCCTATTTTACATCATCTTTAGATTAGACCCTATTTTACATAATTTTTAGATTAGACCCTATTTTACATCATCTTTAGATTAGAACCTATTTTACATCATTTTTAGATGAGACCCTATTTTACATCATTTTTAGATGAGACCCTATTTTACATCATTTTTAGATTAGACCCTATTTTACATCATTTTTAGATGAGACCCTATTTTACATCATTTTTAGATTAGATCCTATTTTACATCATCTTTAGATGAGACCCTATTTTACATCATTTTTAGATTAGACCCTATTTTACATCATCTTTAGATTAGATCCTATTTTACATCATCTTTAGATGAGACCCTATTTTACATCATTTTTAGATTAGACCCTATTTTACATCATCTTTAGATTAGACCCTATTTTACATCATCTGATATGTTTGTGTTGCAACTCTATATTAGGAAGGTGTTCTTCATGTTTTGTGTTGACTATGTATAGTTAACAGATCTGTCATCATCATTATACAACCAACTAGTCAATGATGTTCTGTCAGGGATTATGAAACGAATGATGATGATGTTTCTATCCTGGAACATCTGAGTGCATGTGAATTCTCTGTTTCTATCTTGGAGCATCTGAGTGCATGTGAATGATCTGTGTCTATCCTGGAGTGCATGTGAATTCTCTGTGTCTATCTTGGAGCATCTGAATGCATGTGAATTCTCTGTTTCTATCTTGGAGCATCTGAATGCATGTGAATCTATGTTACTATCTTGAAACATCTGAATGCTGAATCTTTCTAACTTGGAGCATCCGAATGCATTTAAATCTCTGTTCTTAGTACAGGAAGAGGGGTATTTCAAATGCATAGATGCTGCTGAGTCACCACACGCTTAAGGCTTGTCGTGTTCCCTTTTTCTTCAGTTCGTTTGTTGTGGTTGTCGCTCCCCCCCGATTTGACTTGGGGCTGTGGATCATGGAAAGTTGTTCCCCCCCTGTTTTGAATTGGGGCTGTGGATCATGGAAAGTTGTTCCCCTTCTGTTTTGACTTGGGGCTGTGGATCATGGAAAGTTGTTCCTCCCCCTGTTTTGACTTGGGGCTGTGGATCATGGAAAGTTGTTCCCCTTCTGTTTTGACTTGGGGCTGTGGATCATGGAAAGTTGTTCCCCCCCTGTTTTGAATTGGGGCTGTGGATCATGGAAAGTTGTTCCCCTTCTGTTTTGACTTGGGGCTGTGGATCATGGAAAGTTGTTCCTCCCCCTGTTTTGACTTGGGGCTGTGGATCATGGAAAGTTGTTCCCCTTCTGTTTTGACTTGTGGCTGTGGATCATGGAAAGTTGTTCCTCCCCCTGTTTTGACTTGGGGCTGTGGATCATGGAAAGTTGTTCCCCCCCTGTTTTGACTTGGGGCTGTGGATCATGGAAAGTTGTTCCCCCCCCCTGTTTTGACTTGGGGCTGTGGATCATGGAAAGTTGTCCCCCCCCCCCCTGTTTTGACTTGGGGCTGTGGATCATGGAAAGTTGTTCCTCCCCCTGTTTTGACTTGGGGCTGTGGATCATGGAAAGTTGTTCCCCCCCTGTTTTGACTTGGGGCTGTGGATCATGGAAAGTTGTTCCTCCCCCTGTTTTGACTTGGGGCTGTGGATCATGGAAAGTTGTCCCCCCCCCTGTTTTGACTTGGGGCTGTGGATCATGGAAAGTTGTTCCTCCCCCTGTTTTGACTTGGGGCTGTGGATCATGGAAAGTTGTTCCCCCCCTGTTTTGACTTGGGGCTGTGGATCATGGAAAGTTGTTCCCCCCCTGTTTTGACTTGGGGCTGTGGATCATGGAAAGTTGTTCCTCCCCCTGTTTTGACTTGGGGCTGTGGATCATGGAAAGTTGTTCCCCCCCCTGTGTTGACTTGGGGCTGTGGATCATGGAAAGTTGTTCCTCCCCCTGTTTTGACTTGGGGCTGTGGATCATGGAAAGTTGTTCCCCTTCTGTTTTGACTTGGGGCTGTGGATCATGGAAAGTTGTTCCCCCCCTGTTTTGACTTGGGGCTGTGGATCATGGAAAGTTGTTCCCCTTCTGTTTTGACTTGGGGCTGTGGATCATGGAAAGTTGTTCCCCCCCTGTTTTGACTTGGGGCTGTGGATCATGGAAAGTTGTTCCTCCCCCTGTTTTGACTTGGGGCTGTGGATCATGGAAAGTTGTTCCCCCCCTGTTTTGAATTGCGTCTGTGGATCATGGAAAGTTGTTCCCCTTCTGTTTTGACTTGGGGCTGTGGATCATGGAAAGTTGTTCCTCCCCCTGTTTTGACTTGGGGCTGTGGATCATGGAAAGTTGTTCCCCTTCTGTTTTGACTTGGGGCTGTGGATCATGGAAAGTTGTTCCTCCCCCTGTTTTGACTTGGGGCTGTGGATCATGGAAAGTTGTTCCTCCCCCTGTTTTGACTTGGGGCTGTGGATCATGGAAAGTTGTCCCCCCCCCCTGTTTTGACTTGGGGCTGTGGATCATGGAAAGTTGTTCCTCCCCCTGTTTTGACTTGGGGCTGTGGATCATGGAAAGTTGTTCCCCTTCTGTTTTGACTTGGTGCTGTGGATCATGGAAAGTTGTTCCCCTTCTGTTTTGACTTGGGGCTGTGGATCATGGAAAGTTGTTCCTCCCCCTGTTTTGACTTGGGGCTGTGGATCATGGAAAGTTGTTCCCCCCCTGTTTTGACTTGGGGCTGTGGATCATGGAAAGTTGTTCCCCCCCTGTTTTGACTTGGGGCTGTGGATCATGGAAAGTTGTTCCTCCCCCTGTTTTGACTTGGGGCTGTGGATCATGGAAAGTTGTTCCCCCCCCTGTGTTGACTTGGGGCTGTGGATCATGGAAAGTTGTTCCTCCCCCTGTTTTGACTTGGGGCTGTGGATCATGGAAAGTTGTTCCCCTTCTGTTTTGACTTGGGGCTGTGGATCATGGAAAGTTGTTCCCCCCCTGTTTTGACTTGGGGCTGTGGATCATGGAAAGTTGTTCCCCTTCTGTTTTGACTTGGGGCTGTGGATCATGGAAAGTTGTTCCCCCCCTGTTTTGACTTGGGGCTGTGGATCATGGAAAGTTGTTCCTCCCCCTGTTTTGACTTGGGGCTGTGGATCATGGAAAGTTGTTCCCCCCCTGTTTTGAATTGCGTCTGTGGATCATGGAAAGTTGTTCCCCTTCTGTTTTGACTTGGGGCTGTGGATCATGGAAAGTTGTTCCTCCCCCTGTTTTGACTTGGGGCTGTGGATCATGGAAAGTTGTTCCCCTTCTGTTTTGACTTGGGGCTGTGGATCATGGAAAGTTGTTCCTCCCCCTGTTTTGACTTGGGGCTGTGGATCATGGAAAGTTGTTCCTCCCCCTGTTTTGACTTGGGGCTGTGGATCATGGAAAGTTGTCCCCCCCCTGTTTTGACTTGGGGCTGTGGATCATGGAAAGTTGTTCCTCCCCCTGTTTTGACTTGGGGCTGTGGATCATGGAAAGTTGTTCCCCTTCTGTTTTGACTTGGTGCTGTGGATCATGGAAAGTTGTTCCCCTTCTGTTTTGACTTGGGGCTGTGGATCATGGAAAGTTGTTCCTCCCCCTGTTTTGACTTGGGGCTGTGGATCATGGAAAGTTGTTCCCCCCCTGTTTTGACTTGGGGCTGTGGATCATGGAAAGTTGTTCCTCCCCCTGTTTTGACTTGGGGCTGTGGATCATGGAAAGTTGTTCCCCCCCCTGTGTTGACTTGGGGCTGTGGATCATGGAAAGTTGTTCCTCCCCCTGTTTTGACTTGGGGCTGTGGATCATGGAAAGTTGTTCCCCTTCTGTTTTGACTTGGGGCTGTGGATCATGGAAAGTTGTTCCCCCCCTGTTTTGACTTGGGGCTGTGGATCATGGAAAGTTGTTCCCCTTCTGTTTTGACTTGGGGCTGTGGATCATGGAAAGTTGTTCCCCCCCTGTTTTGACTTGGGGCTGTGGATCATGGAAAGTTGTTCCTCCCCCTGTTTTGACTTGGGGCTGTGGATCATGGAAAGTTGTTCCCCCCCCTGTGTTGACTTGGGGCTGTGGATCATGGAAAGTTGTTCCTCCCCCTGTTTTGACTTGGGGCTGTGGATCATGGAAAGTTGTTCCCCTTCTGTTTTGACTTGGGGCTGTGGATCATGGAAAGTTGTTCCCCTTCTGTTTTGACTTGGGGCTGTGGATCATGGAAAGTTGTTCCCCCCCTGTTTTGACTTGGGGCTGTGGATCATGGAAAGTTGTTCCTCCCCCTGTTTTGACTTGGGGCTGTGGATCATGGAAAGTTGTTCCCCCCCTGTTTTGAATTGCGTCTGTGGATCATGGAAAGTTGTTCCCCTTCTGTTTTGACTTGGGGCTGTGGATCATGGAAAGTTGTTCCTCCCCCTGTTTTGACTTGGGGCTGTGGATCATGGAAAGTTGTTCCCCTTCTGTTTTGACTTGGGGCTGTGGATCATGGAAAGTTGTTCCTCCCCCTGTTTTGACTTGGGGCTGTGGATCATGGAAAGTTGTTCCTCCCCCTGTTTTGACTTGGGGCTGTGGATCATGGAAAGTTGTCCCCCCCCCCTGTTTTGACTTGGGGCTGTGGATCATGGAAAGTTGTTCCTCCCCCTGTTTTGACTTGGGGCTGTGGATCATGGAAAGTTGTTCCCCTTCTGTTTTGACTTGGTGCTGTGGATCATGGAAAGTTGTT